>NW_027639293.1:0-12500 GCF_951799975.1 Gobius niger | reverse complement strand
ACAGCACTGAATTATGGGTAATGTAGTCGTTTAAGGAGAGCGGGGAGTTAACGGAGCGAGCGGCGATAAACGGGGGAGACCGGCAGTAAATATGGAGAGAGGGAGGGGGGGAGAGGAGGAGAAAGGGAGGGGGGGGAGAGGGCTGGGTCCAAGTCTCATCTATGTTTCTATAACATTCATTCAGCTGCGTTTCTCTGGTCGTCGACTGGACCGGGTTTAGGGACGTTTCACAGAAAAGACACTTTTACACAAACTGGAGCCGAATCTCTCCTCCTCCTGGTCTCTCCTCCTCCTGGTCTCTGGTCTCTGGTCTCTCCTCCTCCTGGTCTCTGGTCTCTCCTCCTCCTGGTCTCTGGTCTCTCCTCCTTCTGGTCTCTGGTCTCTCCTCCCCCTGGTCTCTGGTCTCTCCTCCTCCTGGTCTCTCCTCCTCCTGGTCTCTGGTCTCTCCTCCTCCTGGTCTCTGGTCTCTGGTCTCTCCTCCTCCTGGTCTCTGGTCTCTCCTCCTCCTGGTCTCTGGTCTCTCCTCCTCCTGGTCTCTGGTCTCTCCTCCTCCTGGTCTCTGGTCTCTGGTCTCTCCTCCTCCTCCTGGTCTCTCCTCCTCCTGGTCTCTCCTCCTCCTGGTCTCTGGTCTCTCCTCCTCCTGGTCTCTGGTCTCTCCTCCTCCTGGTCTCTGGTCTCTGGTCTCTCCTCCTCCTGGTCTCTGGTCTCTCCTCCTCCTGGTCTCTGGTCTCTCCTCCTCCTGGTCTCTGGTCTCTCCTCCTCCTGGTCTCTGGTCTCTCCTCCTCCTGGTCTCTGGTCTCTGGTCTCTCCTCCTCCTGGTCTCTGGTCTCTCCTCCTCCTGGTCTCTGGTCTCTCCTCCTCCTGGTGTCTGGTCTCTCCTCCTCCTGGTCTCTGGTCTCTCCTCCTCCTGGTCTCTGGTCTCTCCTCCTCCTGGTCTCTGGTCTCTCCTCCTCCTGGTCTCTGGTCTCTCCTCCTCCTGGTCTCTGGTCTCTGGTCTCTCCTCCTCCTGGTCTCTGGTCTCTCCTCCTCCTGGTCTCTGGTCTCTGGTCTCTCCTCCTCTTGGTCTCTGGTCTCTCCTCCTCCTGGTCTCTGGTCTCTCCTCCTCCTGGTCTCTGGTCTCTCCTCCTCCTGGTCTCTCCTCCTCCTGGTCTCTCCTCCTCCTGGTGTCTGGTCTCTCCTCCTCCTGGTCTCTGGTCTCTCCTCCTCCTGGTCTCTGGTCTCTCCTCCTCCTGGTCTCTGGTCTCTGGTCTCTCCTCCTCCTGGTCTCTGGTCTCTCCTCCTCCTGGTCTCTGGTCTCTGGTCTCTCCTCCTCCTGGTCTCTGGTCTCTCCTCCTCCTGGTCTCTGGTCTCTGGTCTCTCCTCCTCCTGGTCTCTGGTCTCTGGTCTCTCCTCCTCCTGGTCTCTGGTCTCTCCTCCTCCTGGTCTCTGGTCTCTCCTCCTCCTGGTCTCTGGTCTCTGGTCTCTGGTCTCTGGTCTCTCCTCCTCCTGGTCTCTGGTCTCTGGTCTCTGGTCTCTGGTCTCTCCTCCTCCTGGTCTCTGGTCTCTGGTCTCTCCTCCTCCTGGTGTCTGGTCTCTCCTCCTCCTGGTCTCTGGTCTCTCCTCCTCCTGGTGTCTGGTCTCTCCTCCTCCTGGTGTCTGGTCTCTCCTCCTCCTGGTCTCTGGTCTCTCCTCCTCCTGGTCTCTGGTCTCTGGTCTCTGGTCTCTGGTCTCTCCTCCTCCTGGTCTCTGGTCTCTGGTCTCTCCTCCTCCTGGTCTCTGGTCTCTGGTCTCTCCTCCTCCTGGTCTCTGGTCTCTGGTCTCTCCTCCTCCTGGTGTCTGGTCTCTCCTCCTCCTGGTCTCTGGTCTCTCCTCCTCCTGGTGTCTGGTCTCTCCTCCTCCTGGTCTCTGGTCTCTCCTCCTCCTGGTCTCTGGTCTCTCCTCCTCCTGGTCTCTGGTCTCTCCTCCTCCTGGTCTCTGGTCTCTGGTCTCTCCTCCTCCTGGTCTCTGGTCTCTCCTCCTCCTGGTCTCTGGTCCCTCCTCCTCCTGGTCTCTGGTCTCTCCTCCTCCTGGTCTCTGGTCTCTCCTCCTCCTGGTCTCTGGTCTCTCCTCCTCCTGGTCTCTCCTCCTCCTGGTCTCTCCTCCTCCTGGTCTCTCCTCCTCCTGGTCTCTGGTCTCTCCTCCTCCTGGTCTCTGGTCTCTCCTCCTCCTGGTCTCTGGTCTTTCCTGGTCTCTCCTTTAGGCTCTGCCCCTGGTCTGGTGTTTCTCTTTCCCCTGGATGACTGAGAGCCTCCTGAGTCTCGTGTTGTTTTTGTTCTAAATAAAGTCTGACTTTGTGTCTTTGGGCAGGACGGGGTTAACGCACGCGCCTGGCTCTAATCACTGAAGAATGCGCTCTCTCTCCTCTCTCTCTCCCCCTCTCTCTCTCTCCCCCCCCCCCTCTCTCTCTCTCTCTCTCTCTCTCTCTCCTCTCCCCCTCTCTCACCGTGTGACGTCACGGCGCGGCTCTCAGGCTCGCGGACTCCCTTCCCTCAGACAGAGCAGAGACTCGCGCTCCCACTGCGCACCGCGACATGGCGCGCGCCGGAACTTTACTTTTGCTGCTCACGCACGCGCTCACGGGACTGCTGACGGGCACGCGCGCGGACAGCTTCAAAGGTAAGACCCGAACGGAACCGGAATAACCCCGAGCGGAACCGGAGCGGGAACCGGAGCCGAGGCCGGGGGCTCCGCGCAGCTGTGGCCGCCTCTGGGGCGCGGGGGCCCGGCTGCGCTCCGTGCCGGGGGTCGGTCCAAGTTTCCAGCCCTCGGTTCCTCCCTCAGAGTCCGGGTCTGAGTCCGGGTCTGGGTCCGGGTCTGGATCTGGGGGAAGAGCCGGAGTTTGGACCTGGCTCCCACACAGACTCCTTTTGTTTGTCCCGCTTTGCGCAAAATCACAAACTGAACCAAAGCGGGCAGAAACTGGACTAAACCGGGACTAAACAGGGACTAAACCGGGACTAAACCTGGACCAAACAGGGACTAAAATATGGACTAACCCAGGACTAACCCAGGACCAACCCGGGCCACAGAATAATCGACTCTTTTGTAACTGGATCTTTCCTGAGCGGAACTCTCCAGACCCGTCACTGAAGACTCGGAGCTGAAAACAAAGACTCCGTCACTCTAACGGGACTGAACCGGGACTAAACCGGGTCTAAACCGGGTCTAAACCGGGTCTAAACCGGGTCTAAACCGGGTCTAAACCGGGTCTAAACGGGGTCTAAACCGGGTCTCCGCCTCGAAAGTCCTGGGGGAAAGTTCCGCCGCGCAGGGTCTCGGCCCCGGGGCGTCCGCGCTGCTGCGGCCGAGCTTTGCGCGCTGCTCCCGGGGCGAACCCGGAGGGGAAGGTCCGCGGCTTCAGGTCTGGGTCTGATCCAGGTCTGAGTCATGGTTCAGCCCCGGCGTAGTCCCGGTTTAGTCCCGGTTTAGTCCCGGTTTAGTCCCGGTTTAGGCTTTTCTCATCAATGTCAAACTCCGTAAAGCTCGGGGCTGCGCGTGAACGACTTTTACCGGAAAGAGAGAAATAATGAGAACAGATGATTTAAAGGCCCGGGGGTTCGTCCACATGTGGTCCCGGTTCAGTCCCGGTTCAGTCCCGGTTCGGTCCCGGTTCAGTCCCGGTTCAGTCCCGGTTCAGTCCCGGTTCAGTCCCGGTCGGAGCTGCCGGTCCCGGATCAAACCTGATAAACAGTTGGTTCAGACTCCGCGGAAACTTTCACATCTTTGACCCACTGATCATGAGGAAGAGGAGGATGGTGAAGGTGAGGATGAGGAGGATGAAGATGATGATGATGATGAAGATGATGAAGATGATGAAGATGATGAGGATGAGGATGAGGATGAGGATGATGATGATGATGATGATGAAGATGAAGATGAAGATGAAGATGAAGATGAAGATGAGGATGAGGATGAGGATGAGGATGATGATGATGATGATGATGATGATGATGAAGATGAAGATGAAGATGAAGATGAAGAGGATGAGGATGAGGATGAGGATGAGGATGATGAAGATGATGATGATGATGATGATGAGGAGGATGAGGAGGATGAGGATGATGAAGATGAGGAGGATGAAGATGATGAAGATGATGATGATGAGGATGAGGAGGATGATGATGATGAAGATGAGGAGGATGAAGATGATGAAGATGATGATGATGAGGATGAGGAGGATGATGATGATGAAGATGAGGAGGATGAAGATGAGGATGAGGATGATCCAGATGTTTGAGGCAGATTCTCCTCCATGATGTTTCTCTGTTTCTCTGAGTTTGATCTCGGTTCTCTCGGAGGAAGAGGAGGCGCGTGATGAAGAACAGGAGGGTAGATTCCTCTGAACAGCCTCTCCAGTTCAGCTTTACCCAAATCTAAAAGCCTCATTTGAAAGCTAAGGCCCACAGAAACACGTGACCAGGACGTGCGTGACGCAGACAGATCGACGTCATTTTCGGGTTGATTTCTTATTTTCTCGGGCAGTGAAAACGTGAGGAAGTGACTGAGAAAAGGCCTTAGCTTTCAAATGCTCTGGTTCTGGGAGGAGTCGCCTGGACCGGGTCAGACTCTTACTTTGAAAGGCTTTAATGTGATTCCCTTCAGAGTAAGAGCTCGTTTAGGAAAACACTTAAGGCTCAAAGTGGAGGATCCGCTTTACACTTTACACTTCATCCTATTCAATCACCGACACCTGATACAGAGAGAGGGGGAGGAGGGAGGAGGGGGGAGGAGGAGGGAGGAGAGGAGAGGGGGGAGGAGGGAGAGGAGAGAGAGGAGAGGAGGAGAGAGAGGGGGGGGGGGGAGGATCCGCTTTAGACTTTACACTTCATCCTATTCAATCACCGACACCTGAGACAGAGAGAGGGGGAGAGGAGGAGGAGAGAGAGGAGGAGGAGGGAGAGAGAGGAGAGAGGAGAGGAGAGAGAGGGGGAGGAGGAGATGAGGCATAAGGAGTCTCCCTGGTCAGAAGGGGAGGTGTTAATGAGCGCTGCGTTCAGGGACCTCCTCTGACTCTAACCCACTTTACGAACGGCTGAAGCTCCAGTTTGGGTGAACCGGCCGCTCCTCATTTGAAAGCTAAGGACGGAGGCGGTTCCACAGACACGTCTGAGCAGTGAGTTCATTGTTTGTGGTGGATCCGGGATTATTAGTGGATTATTAGTGGATTATTAGAGGATCACGCCCGTGTCTGTGTCTGGATTAGACCTAATCTCAGAATCTGCCGCCTCAGCGCCTCATCACGACTCAGCGCCTCATCACGACTCAGCGCCTCATCACAACTCGGCGCCTCATCACGACTCAGCGATTCACCACAAAAACACCAAAAAAACCAAACATTTCAGAGTTTCTAAAGTCTGAGTAACGGCTTCATCAGCAACTCAGTCATGTTTAAATCTCTTAAAGAGCGGGTGTTGTGCTGTTTTCAGTCCCATGGCACCAAGGCCGTGGGAACCCAGGGTGCTGAGGGCGCTACATCACCCCCTGGTGGATCCTCTATGCATTACAAGCAATATTAACCTCTTAACTCCCGCCTGAACCGAGAGCATTTTCTCCAGTTCAGCTTTACCCAAATCCTGTAGGCCAGTGTAACGCCTCATTTGAAAGACCTACAAAACTAAATGGATCTTTTTCCTCACGTCACATTTTTTTCAATTTTTTTTGAGGGGGTATTCAACTCATTATTGGAAATGTATTTGCCTTTTTCTGTAAATTTTTGTCATTTAAAAAAAAAAAAATATTATTATTATTATTTTTTTTTTGTCATTTTAAAAAACAAAAAAGTTAGTCATTTTTTTAATTTTTTTTTATTTTTTTTTATTTTTTTGGTCATTTTTTGTCAATGTTTTCTCACTTTTTTGTCACATTTCCATCATTGTTTTCGTCTCAGTTTTGTTGCTGTTTTTTCACCTTTTCCCCAGAAGCTTTTGGATTGGGGTAAAGCCAAACTGGGAAAATGTGCTCGGTTCAGGTGGGAGTTAAGGGGTTAAATAAATAGGAAATAAGCAAAGAAATAGCCTTTTGGGGGGGCAATCTTGTCTCTCAGCCCCCCCTCGCCAAAACATCTTCCCACGGCCCTGCACAGCACCAGTCTATATCTCACTACAATGATGACAAACCTTCTGCTGGTCTGTAAATGCAGTAAATTAGAATAACTGCCTTGTATAAAATGTCTCTCTCAAAATGGCTGTAGTGAATGTCTTGAAATAGGCTTCTGTCTCTTTAAGAACCTCTGAGCCTTTAGACACGCCCCCTCCACACGCTGTCTGTGGCATCAGTGGGGAGGGGGCGTGTCCAGGAGGTGGGGGCGTTCCTAAGAGGACTCAGGCAAACCTATCCCTAAAATGGCCGCCGTGACTTTCATTAAACGCTGCAGAAACAGAAACTTGGAGCTCCAGGTTTTTGTCTTTTCTTTATTTTGCCAGTTTTTGACGACTTATATTTTCCACATATTTATTTACCAGAAACTGAACCGTCCCAGTGTTTGGACAGTTTCTCCTGAAGGTCCTCGGTCTGATGGATCTTCTGGATTCTTCACCTCAACTTTAGATTTGTGTATTTCCTGCTCATGTTCAGCTGTGAGGAAACTCCTGAACACAGTATTTGGCAGGAGAACACAGTATTTGTGCAGTATTTGTGCAGTATTTGTGCAGTATTTGTGCAGTATTTAGCAGGAGAACGCAGTATTTGTGCAGTATTTGTGCAGTATTTGTGCAGTATTTAGCAGGAGAACGCAGTATTTAGCAGGAGAACGCAGTATTTAGTAGGAGAACGCAGTATTTGTGCAGTATTTGGCAGGAGAACGCAGTATTTGTGCAGTATTTGTGCAGTATTTGTGCAGTATTTGGCAGGAGAACTCAGTATTTGTGCAGTATTTGTGCAGTATTTGTGCAGTATTTGTGCAGTATTTAGCAGGAGAACGCAGTATTTGTGCAGTATTTGTGCAGTATTTGTGCAGTATTTAGCAGGAGAACGCAGTATTTAGCAGGAGAACGCAGTATTTAGTAGGAGAACGCAGTATTTGTGCAGTATTTGGCAGGAGAACGCAGTATTTGTGCAGTATTTGGCAGGAGAACGCAGTATTTAGCAGGAGAACGCAGTATTTAGTAGGAGAACGCAGTATTTGGCAGGAGAACGCAGTATTTGGGCAGTATTTGTGCAGTATTTGTGCAGTATTTAGCAGGAGAACACAGTATTTGTGCAGTATTTGGCAGGAGAACACAGTATTTGTGCAGTATTTGGCAGGAGAACACAGTATTTGTGCAGTATTTAGCAGGAGAACGCAGTATTTAGTAGGAGAACGCAGTATTTGGCAGGAGAACGCAGTATTTAGCAGGAGAACGCAGTATTTGTGCAGTATTTAGCAGGAGAACGCAGTATTTAGTAGGAGAACGCAGTATTTGGCAGGAGAACGCAGTATTTGGGCAGTATTTGTGCAGTATTTGTGCAGTATTTGGCAGGAGAACACAGTATTTGTGCAGTATTTGGCAGGAGAACACAGTATTTGTGCAGTATTTGGCAGGAGAACACAGTATTTGTGCAGTATTTAGCAGGAGAACACAGTATTTAGCAGGAGAACACAGTATTTTGCAGGAGAACGCAGTATTTAGCAGGAGAACACAGTATTTAGCAGGAGAACACAGTATTTAGCAGGAGAACACAGTATTTAGCAGGAGAACGCAGTATTTGTGCAGTATTTAGCAGGAGAACACAGTATTTGTGCAGTATTTGGCAGGAGAACACAGTATTTGTGCAGTATTTAGCAGGAGAACACAGTATTTGTGCAGTATTTGTGCAGTATTTGGCAGGAGAACACAGTATTTAGCAGGAGAACGCAGTATTTGTGCAGTATTTGTGCAGTATTTGGCAGGAGAACACAGTATTTAGCAGGAGAACACAGTATTTGTGCAGTATTTGGCAGGAGAACACAGTATTTAGCAGGAGAACGCAGTATTTGTGCAGTATTTAGCAGGAGAACACAGTATTTGTGCAGTATTTAGCAGGAGAACACAGTATTTGTGCAGTATTTAGCAGGAGAACACAGTATTTGTGCAGTATTTAGCAGGAGAACACAGTATTTGTGCAGTATTTGGCAGGAGAACACAGTATTTGTGCAGTATTTAGCAGGAGAACACAGTATTTGTGCAGTATTTAGCAGGAGAACACAGTATTTGTGCAGTATTTAGCAGGAGAACACAGTATTTGTGCAGTATTTGTGCAGTATTTGGCAGGAGAACACAGTATTTAGCAGGAGAACGCAGTATTTGTGCAGTATTTGTGCAGTATTTGTGCAGTATTTGGCAGGAGAACACAGTATTTAGCAGGAGAACACAGTATTTGTGCAGTATTTAGCAGGAGAACACAGTATTTAGCAGGAGAACGCAGTATTTGTGCAGTATTTAGCAGGAGAACACAGTATTTGTGCAGTATTTGGCAGGAGAACACAGTATTTAGCAGGAGAACACAGTATTTGTGCAGTATTTGGCAGGAGAACACAGTATTTGAGCAGTATTTGGCAGGAGAACACAGTATTTGTGCAGTATTTGGCAGGAGAACACAGTATTTAGCAGGAGAACACAGTATTTAGCAGGAGAACACAGTATTTGTGCAGTATTTGGCAGGAGAACACAGTATTTAGCAGGAGAACGCAGTATTTGTGCAGTATTTGTGCAGTATTTGTGCAGTATTTGTGCAGTATTTGGCAGGAGAACACAGTATTTGTGCAGTATTTGGCAGGAGAACACAGTATTTGTGCAGTATTTAGCAGGAGAACACAGTATTTAGCAGGAGAACACAGTATTTGTGCAGTATTTAGCAGGAGAACACAGTATTTGTGCAGTATTTAGCAGGAGAACACAGTATTTGTGCAGTATTTGGCAGGAGAACACAGTATTTGTGCAGTATTTGGCAGGAGAACACAGTATTTGGCAGGAGAACACAGTATTTGTGCAGTATTTAGCAGGAGAACACAGTATTTGTGCAGTATTTGTGCAGTATTTGCAGTCGTAGAGTGTTAGTATAACCTGGACGGTGTCTGAGCACTCTGAGTTTTGCCTGGAGGCTCCTGGAGGCGCTCCCTCTCTCCCCTCTCTCCCCTCTCTCCCCTCTCTCCCCTCTCTCTCCTCTCTCTCTCCTCTCTCTCCTCTCTCTCCTCTCTCTCCTCTCTCCTCCCTCTCTCTCCTCTCTCTCCTCTCTCTCCTCTCTCTCTCCCCTCTCTCTCCTCTCCCTCTCTCTCCGCCTCTCTCTCTCCTCTCTCCCCTCTCGCTCCTCCAGGAGGCTCTCTCTCCTCTCTCACTGTTTTCAGACTCCTCTCTCCTCTCTCTCCTCTCTCCTCCTCTCTCTCTCCTCTCTCTCTCCTCTCTCTCCTCTCCTTCTCCTCTCTCTCCTCTCTCTCTCCTCTCTCTCCTCTCCTCTCTCCTCCCTCTCTCTCCTCTCTCTCTCCTCTCTCTCCTCTCCTTCTCCTCTCTCTCCTCTCTCTCTCCTCCTTCTCTCCCCTCTCGCTCCTCCAGGAGGCTCTCTCCCCTCTCTCCTGTTTTCAGACTCCTGTCTCTCCTCTCTCTCTCCTCTCTCTCCTCTCTCCTCCTCTCTCTCTCTCCTCTCTCCTCCTCTCCTCTCTCTCCTCTCTCCTGTTTTCAGACTCCTCTCTCTCTCCTCTGTCTCCCCCATTTACTCCGACTCCAGGAACAAATCTCAGCTTTTTCCGCTGCTTCACCGTCGAGCTTCAGGTCAGACTTCGAGGTCGTTCCTCTGAAACCCTGTCATGAGCCAGCTCGGCTTTACCCAAATCTTAAAGCTGCTCATGGAGCCTTCAGACCAGAGCAGCGCCTCGTTTGAAAGCTAAGACCTGTAAATACAGCCGGTCCTGAAGTGCAGCCTTGGGGGACGCCGGCCTCGCAAACACAGAAACACAGAAACATGAAGTGAAATATGAACGATAATAATCCTCACAGATCTGAGGGTTTCTGTGACAGACGAGGATCCGTTCCTCGATCCTCGTCCGGTGACCTCACGCTAATCCGTGCACGTGGCAGGTGTGTGTGTGTGTGTGTGTGTGTGTGTGTGTGTGTGTGTGTGTGTGTGTGTGTGTGCGTGTGCGATACGTCTAATCTCCGTCTAATCTCTGTAATCTGAGCGTCTTAAAGGAACAGCTGCCCCCACGTCAACTGGAACACGCCGGGATTACACATGTATGTATCAAACCTGCCCGTCTGCGGAGGATCTGCCCGTTACCGTAGAGACGCTACCGTAGAGACGTTACCGTAGAAACGTCATCGTAGAAACGTTAAGGTAGAAACGTCAGCGTAGAGACGTCATCGTAGAAACGTTACCGTAGAAACGTCACCGTAGAAACGTTACGGTAGAAACGTTACCGTAGAAACGTCACCGTAGAAACGTTACGGTAGAGTGAGTTTGGGAGAATACCGTGTTCATTTCATAATGATACAATTAAATATGGATTTTCACAATAAAACTACAGAAGTAAAATTAAATAGGGATTTTCACAATAAAAGCTCTATGATAAAAGCAAATTTTGATTTTCACAATAAAACGCCAAAAATTAAAGTAAACGTGGATTTTCACAATAAAACCACAAAAATAAAAGTAAACATGGATTTTCACAATAAAACCACAGAAGTAAAATTAAACAGGGATTTTCACAATAAAACCATAGAAGTAAAATTAAATAGGGATTTTCACAATAAAACGCCAAAAATAAAAGTAAACAGGGATTTTCACAATAAAAGCTCTATGGTAAATGGTCTCAACTTATATAGCGCTTTTCCACCTACATTAGGCACTCAAAGCGCTTTACAGCAAGGATCCACTCACCCATTCATGCTCTCATTCATACACCAATGTGCGCAGACACTGGGGGCAATGTGGGTGAAGTGTCTTGCCCAAGGACACAACGACAATGTGCACTTTCAGGAGGTGGGATTCGAACCCCTGACCTTCCGATCATGAGACGACCCTCTCTACCATCTGCGCCACTGTCGCCCTCTATGATAAAAGTAAATTTTGATTTTCACAATAAAACGCCAAAAATAAAAGTAAACATGGATTTTCACAATAAAACGCCAAAAATAAAAGTAAACGTGGATTTTCACAATAAAGCCACAAAAATAAAAGTAAACGTGGATTTTCACAATAAAACCACAGAAGTAAAATTAAATAGGGATTTTCATAATAAAACCACAAAAATAAAAGTAAACGTGGATTTTCACAATAAAACCACAAAAATTAAAGTAAACGTGGATTTTCACAATAAAACCACAAAAATAAAAAAAACATGGATTTTCACAATAAAACCACAAAAATAAAAGTAAACAGGGATTTTCACAATAAAACCACAAAAATAAAAGTAAACGTGGATTTTCACAATAAAACCACAAAAATAAAAAAAAACATGGATTTTCACAATAAAACCACAAAAATAAAAGTAAACGTGGATTTTCACAATAAAACCACAAAAATAAAAAAAAACATGGATTTTCACAATAAAACCACAAAAATAAAAGTAAACGTGGATTTTCACAATAAAACCACAAAAATAAAAGTAAACATGGATTTTCACAATAAAACCACAAAAATAAAATTAAACATGGATTTTCATAATAAAGCACTGAAATAAATTAAACAGGGATTTTCACATTAGAAGCTCTATAATGAAAGTAAATTTTGATTTTCACAATAAAACCACAAAAATAAAAGTAAACGTGGATTTTCACAATAAAACCACAAAAATAAAAAAAAACATGGATTTTCACAATAAAACCACAAAAATAAAAGTAAACGTGGATTTTCACAATAAAACCACAAAAATAAAAGTAAACGTGGATTTTCACAATAAAACCACAAAAATAAAAGTAAACATGGATTTTCACAATAAAACCACAAAAATAAAATTAAACATGGATTTTCATAATAAAAGCACTGAAATAAATTAAACAGGGATTTTCACATTAGAAGCTCTATGATAAAAGTAAATTTTGATTTTCACAATAAAACCACAAAAATAAAAGTAAACATGGATTTTCACAATAAAAGCCTGTTTGGCAGCTCTCTTATGTTTTCTGTTACTTTTCTATTTGTGCTCGTTAGTACCTTATTGTGCATCCAACATTTCAAAATAAAGCTGACTTGTTCCCGAAGTGCTCTGTAATGAATATTGTGGCATTTCAACTTAAAAGTCTAAGTTAAATTTGTGCCATAAAGGTTTGAGCTCATTGAAGGAACCGATGTAGTAAAACCAGTAAGTTATAAATGTCCATAAAGCGTTGCTATAGATACAGACGCATCTCTGGAGTCGCCCATATATGGTCATGTTTAAAAACAGTTAAGGGGGAAACAATTTGGAGAAAAATCTAAACTTTCTCTAATTATTCAAAAACTACTGTAACAAACGCTGAATTATGAATAAAGTTTCTACTAAATAAAGATACAAAGACATGGAGAGGAGCAAAGTGGTTCAACAGCCCATAAAT
>NW_027639294.1:0-1000 GCF_951799975.1 Gobius niger | reverse complement strand
ACATTTTTGTTGAATTTTTAATTATTTTTCCATCATTTTTTGTTGTGTTTTTTGTCCGTGTTTTTCTCTTTTTCTCTCTATTTTGATGCTTTTCTTTGTATCTTTTAGATTTGGGTAAAGCTGGGTTGAGGCGGGACTGGTGGCCCTTCTGTGCTCATATAAGGCCAGTCCGCCCCTGCTCACATCAGTGGACACACAGCAGCTCAGCTCCCAGTACGCAGGTCCATCTTCTCCATGAGGGTCAACATCAAATATACAATACTTCATTCAAATACAATGTATATAGGTTTATACAACACTCAAGAAGACCAGGAGCATTTTTTTATTTTAAATGTCAATTTTTTTACCCCGAGATAATTAGCTCATTTCCCCGAGGTGAAAAAGAATAAATATCAAATATCAAAGATAAATATAAATATAAAAAATGATGTGTTTTATTTGTTGCGTCTCTGAGCAGATCTGAGGCAGGACGAGCTGAGCTTCCTGTTTTCTGCTCTGTCTTATCTCCTCATCTGTGGCTTTTCGTCTCAACAGAAGAACTGAAGCCGAGGCTCAGAGAGTTGCCTGTTTGGAAACACTTTATAATAACTACACCTTATTTCCACCTAATAAATGTTGAATTAACACTTGATTCATCATGAACAATTCATTCATTAAGTGTGATTAACAGTTAGTAACTAGTGCAGCAGTTTAGTGCAAAATACCACATTAGATCATTCTGAAAGTGTCAGTTCAGCATCAGTTCTTTTATAAGTCACTTTTTAACATATACTGTTGTTAATGTAACAACCTTTGCAATAAAAGTTGGAAAACTGTGAAAGTTGATGCTACAAAGCTCTGTGAGAAACACCAAGACACCACAGTGTTTCCTTAACTTTGTGAAAGGAGAGAAACAGCGCCCCCAATTTGACGCTGGTGGCCAAAAAGTGTACTGCATCCATATATACCTTTGAGAATGAATGAACTTATACACCCTGGTAAAAGTAATTATAAAGTAAAA
>NW_027639295.1:0-29742 GCF_951799975.1 Gobius niger | reverse complement strand
TGTTTATTCTTCATATGGGGCGTTCTCTGTACTATTCTAGGTATAAATTGTTGGGGGTCTGAAATGTGGGTTTTGTGCTGTATCTGTTGATGATGGTTGAAGCATTTTTAGGGTATATTCTTCCTTGACATCAGATGTCTTATTGAGCGGCGACGGTGTTGACCTCAATACTTAATAGAGTTCCATTACTTGGTCCCGAGCTTTATAAGTTTATTGTAGGAGGCTTCGGTGTTACAAATGTGACATTGATGCGTGTTTTCTCTGCTCATGTTTGTTTGGCTTTTGTGATAATTGGAGTAAGGGTTTTACATTTATTCTATCTTCATTCTAGAGGTTCTAATAACCCAATCTTTGTTTCTTTTGGTTATAGTGATTCTGTTTATTTTCATCCATTGTTTACTTTTAAGGATGGTTTCTTGATTGCTTTGTTGTTCTTCTTTCTTGTGTATTTCTTGCTCTGCTCGCCGGATGGCGTGTTAGATGTTGAGAGTTATATTCAAGCAGATCCGATGGTCACGCCAGCTTCTATAAAGCCAGAGTGGTATTTCTTGCCATTTTATGCTATGCTTCGTTCTGTTGAATCTAAGGTTGGTGGTCTTGTCTTAGTTTTGGTGTTTCTTGTTGTGTTATGAGTTCCAGTGCCGTCTCCCTCAAGCTCTTATAGAGAGTTTCGTCAGATGTTATTTTGATGGAGATTTGCTCTATTTTTGTTGTTAGGATATTTAGGGGCCTGCCATCCAGAGCCTCCTTTTATAGGGTGGAGGGAGTTTGGTTCGGGAGGCGTTGTCTTTTCAATGATGCTGTTTAAGGTCTTCAGAGAAATTCCTCTGAGGGGTTTTAATTGGTCTCCGGCTAGGCCGCGTTTCTTAATTTAGGCTGTCTCGTTTAGTTCTCTCTTTGGGTGTTCTTATTATATTTATTTCTTTCTTTTTGTCCATCACTCGTTTGTTGAATTGTTTGGTGGTAGTGGAGAATTTGAATGTTCTGTTGCTTTTAGTAATGCTTTCTAGGCAGTGAGGTGAAACTACTGTCTTGTTTCTAGCTCTTGTAGTAATGTTTACTGTGGAGGTGGTTCTAGCTTTGACTGTTTTAGTTCGATTGTGGGATTCAGGAAGTTTGATCGATGTAGTTGGT
The DNA here is from genome assembly GCF_951799975.1 of Gobius niger. Taxonomy (NCBI): domain Eukaryota; kingdom Metazoa; phylum Chordata; class Actinopteri; order Gobiiformes; family Gobiidae; genus Gobius; species Gobius niger. The sequence goes on along the minus strand of NW_027639295.1, from coordinate 28,608 downwards.
ATTTAGTGGTTTGTTTATTTGTGTCCTTGGTTCTGCTAGTGTTTCAAAGTTTTTGGGGGTTTTCCTCTCCTAGAGGAGTTTTGGGCGTTGGTACTTTATTTGGTGGTGTTTTTTGTGTGGATTATGTGAGTTGTTGTCTTTCGGTTCTTTCTGTTATTCTTGGATTTTCTTTGTTGTTTTGAAGTTCTCGATTTTCATTTTTTAGGTGTTTTATGGTTTTTTTGAGGGTTGTTTTTGCGTTGCTTTGCTACAGTTGTGTTCATGCTTTGTGGTTTTGAGCTTTTTATGAAATGTCTATAGTTCCTTTATTAATTTTGTTAGCTTATGATTCACCTTATTCTGAGCGTTATCTGGCTTTGTGATATCTTTTAGGGTATGCGGTGGTTAGGAGTCTACCAATGCTATTGTGTATATTTTATTTGTCCTGGTTTTCTGGGGGGTATTTGTTTCAGTTTTGGAGGTTTAGGGGAGATGATTATTTTATTTCTTTTATAATCTGTTTTTTGGGTATGATGTTTGTAATGAAGATTCCGCTTTTTCCATTTCATGTATGGCTCCCGATAGTTCATGCTGAGGCTAGGAGACCTGTATCAGTTTGCTTGAGAGGTTATATTATGAAGTTGGGCGTTTTAGGAGTATACCGATTTTGTTGGGGTTATTTGACGTGCTTTGTTTTCTCAAGGTCGTATGTTGTTTTGTGTTTTATTGCTTCGTTTATTTTTTTCTTGTGTGCTGTACGTGAATTAGACGCTAAGCGCTGGTTAGCTTTTTTTAGCCTTGGGCACATTGTGATAGTTGCTGCTTGTTTAGGTTTGGGGGGTTATTCTTTGAAAGGGGTTTCTTTTATTTATTGTTGGGGCCATGGGTTGTCTGCCGCGGCAATGTTTTTGCTTATATGGGTTCTTTCCAGTCTTTCTGGGAGACGTAATTTGTTGCTTTTAAAGAACTCTGTTTGAAGGGGTTTGGTCGTTCGACTGATTTCTTGTTTTACTCTTGCTACGGTTTGTTGCGTGCCCCCCACAGGACAGTTTTTTGGGGAGCTTTGTTTAATGGTGGATTCTGTAGGATTTAGTTGGATCGTACCTTATTTCCTTTGTGTTTATTTGTATATTGGGGGTCTCGTTCCAATAGTTGTCTTGGGTGGATGTGTTAGACGTCATTATGACGTGAGTTATGGCGGTAATGCACTTTTTTTATCTACCTGTTCTGTCGTGTTTTTGTTGTTTTGGTGCTATGCCCTGTTTATTATATGTTAGTTTATATTTACAGATTGCTTGTATAGTCTGGTGTAATAAAGCATTTTGTGTTTTGGTCGCAAAGGAGGATTGGATGTTGACTATAATTACTTCCCTTCTAGCTTAATTTGAAAGCGTTGGTTTGAAGGTCCGAAGATACGGATGTGGTGGGAAGAGGGGTAAGTTAATTGTTTAAACTGTGTGGTTCATGCCCAGATAATGCGTTTTTTGCCCCCTCTTATGGTGTTTAGTCGATTTTCTAGTTGGTGTCGTTTCTTGGTTTTTTATTTAGGGGGTATCCACCCGAGGAAGGTTTATTATAGTGTTCTTATATTTTTATTCTTAGTCTTTTTTGTTATTCGTGTTCCTTACACGTATGGCGCTTGGGGTTTTGCGTGTATTGTGGTCTTTTCTGTTAGGTGAAGGTTCCTTTCTATTATTTCTTCCCATGTCTTTTGTAAGACGCGTTCTTTTATTTCTATGTTTATTCCCTCTGAGACTCCTGAGTGAATAGCTCCTTTTATATGTTTGGTTGAGACCTTAAGGTTTTTTATACGTCCTGTTGTAACTATGATACGTCCTTTTTTTAAACTTTCCGCTGGTTATATGCTTGCTAAGTTTGTCGCAGGGGCTAGCTTGCTGAGTCTGAGGTGGGCTGTTCTGTGAGTCTTTTGGTTTTTTTATGAGGTTTTTGTTGCTGTTGTTCATTGGTACATCGTTAATGAAATTGTGGGGTTCACAGCAGGTAGCAAGCGTGATGGGCGTTTCCGTGTTTAGTGTCTAGTGCGGGGGGTTATTTTTAGCTTGCTTTGGTGTGGTATGTATGATTTTTTTTTCTTTTGTTCTCTTTACTTCCGGGGATCTCTTATTTATATGGTTGGTGTTAGAGATTGCATCTCTTAGATTGGTTCCTTGTTTTTTTCTCCACCTGAGAAGGGGTGTCTTTTTTAGTATGTTTAGTTATATACTTGTTTCCGGACTTTCATCTGGTTTGGTTGTTGGTGGTTTGTTGATTGAGGGGTATATTTTTTTGGCGTATGTTGGTCTAGGTATAAAGTTTGGTGTCTTTCCTTTTATGGGATGGGTTTATTTGGTTTTCGCTAGGTCTAATTGAGTTGTTGTGTGAGGGTTATCTACTGTTCTTAAGGTTTCTTTTTTGGTTTTGTTTTTTTATATTGGTATGGGTGGTATGGCATCAGGAATTATTCAGGGTCTTTGTTTTTTGACTTTGGTGGTTGTGTCCTTTTTGTTCTGGGTTTTTTCTTTTTCGTGGGAGTATTACTGGTGTCATAGTGCTTTGAGGACTAGGGCTGTCTTTCTGTGTATGTCCTGTTGCCATCTTCCTCTAGAATCTTTGGTGTATCTTTTTCTTATTTACACTGTCTGGGTATCTTTGGCTATATTTGTAGTCAGTCGATTTGATGATGATTCTACCTTTAGTGGTGTTTCTTATTATTGGTTTGTGGGATTACTGGTTTCTTTTCCTTTGTCTCTGGTTGTAGCTTATAAGTTTTATATAGGTTTGCATTTGTTTTCTTGTGGACTTCTCGTTTTTATATCGTGGGTGTTTTGTGGTATTTCCGAGCAGTTATATCTTCTTAAGTTTCTTTTTAGTGCTTCGTCTTCTTACGGTGGTTGAGACGGAAGTTCTCGTGTCTAGGGAGATGAGATAGTTTAATTAAAAATGTCTATTTTACACGTAGGGGATGGTTTGTGCCTATCATTATTACTCTTTGTTGAACGACATAGTTTAAGTTTTAGATGGTTTCTCTGCAAGTGGCCGGTGAATGTGTGTTCTGTTGTTATGGTGATCTATCCTTAGTTTTTGGAATATCGGTTTGTCGTATCGGAGGAGTCTTATTTATTGTCAGGATGGGATGTTTAGTTATTATAATCATGTTTATGTTTTTTTAGGAGGTTATTAGCATTTTTACTTATAATGGTGTTAGTGGCTTTTTTTATACTATGTGAACGTAAGGTAATGGGTTATATGCAAATTCGGAAGGGTCCTAACAAGGTTGGTTTTGTTGGTTTGTTTCAGAGATTTGCTGATTTGATGAAGCTTGTTATAAAGTATAAGGTCTCTTTGTTTCATGTTCGAAGTTGATTGTCTTGGGTTGGAGTTTTTTGGCTGGTAGCTTTAGCGTGTGCTTATTGTGTGTTGTATGCACACACCCATGTTGGTGCTAGCGATTATTTTGCTTCTTTGTGGTTGTTGGTAGTAACTAGGTTGACGGGATATGCCTTGCTTTGTGTTGGTTGAGGGTCTCATAACAAGTTTGCTTTGGTAAGATGTGTTCGTTCTTCTTTTGGTTCTGTTACGTTTGAGGCGTGTTTCATGTGTATAGTTGTCTATTGCGCTTTAGCGTGTGACAGTTATTCTTTGTGACAGCTTTATGCGGAGAAATGGTTATTATTTTTTGTTGCTCCGATTGCTTACTTCGCTTGGTTGGTGGGCATATTTTGTGAGTGTAATCGGACTCCGCTAGACTATGCAGAAGCTGAGAGTGAGTTAGTGAGGGGGGTTGAATACTGAGTATTGTGGTGTCCCTTTCACTTGCTTGTTTGCCTGTGAGTATTTAGTGATGTATGTTTTTTCATGGCTGACGTGTGTATTGTTTTTTGGAGGAAGAGAGCTTGTTCTTTGGTTGAGGTATGTTCATTTGTTTATTTTTGCTTGGGCTCGCGCAACTCTTCCACGAGCTCGTTATGATTTCTTTGTTTCGTTTATGTGGGGGTTTGCGGTGCCAGCCGTTTTGTTTTGCTTGTTTCTGGTTATAGGGCTGTAGTTATGAAAGATGGTGCGGGTAGATTATTTTTTTAAATCGTTAGGCTGTTAACTTTGAGAAGACCTTCAGGTCCCCGGACGACAGCCTGGTAGTCTAATTTGAGGATTCGAACTTTGGGGGTTTGAGGTCTCTACGGAGTCGGTTGGTCGATAGGGCTGCAGTGGCAGGCCATTGTGATATAGTGGTTGTAAGGTTTAGGGCTTTCGTCGATATGTGTGGGTAGCTTAAGCCTCAAAGCTTCGGGTTCTTACTCCGAGGATATCGTTTAGATTCCATGCGGAAGTGAGGTTTGTTTTTTCTCTTGTTGGTCTGTTTTTGATTTTGTTGTGTTTAGTTGGTTGTTTTCATGCTTTTTTTTGGGATGGAGGCTGGTTTCGATTGAATAATGTTCGTTCTTGGGCTAGTCCTTTTGAGTGTGGCTTTTCTGGCAGGAGTTTATCTGAGACTTATTTTAGTTTTACTTATTTTATACTTCTTGTTTTCTTCGTTGTTTTTGATTTAGAGATTTCTTTGTTGTTGAATATGCCTTTTCAAGGTTTGATGTTTAAGAATTTTCCATTTTATGTTTTCTTCCTGGTTATTTTGAGAGTTGGGTATAGGTTAGAGTTGAGTAGCGGTTATGCTCGGTGAGGTTTGTAGTTATTTGGAGGGCTAATCTTGTGCCGCTGCTAACGGTGCTTTGAGTGTTTTCTGTGCTCGGTCCTCTAGAATGAGCTAGGTTATTTAGACTGCCTGTCTTCAAAACAGGAGGAGGACATATGTTCGTTTATTGTATGGGTTTCCCTTACAAAGTTCGTGATTTTTGAGGTGAGCGTTTTAACAACTCTTCTCTTTATTGGCTTGTGACTTTTAAACACAAGTTGGTTGGTGTTATTTATTCTGTGATAGGTGTGTGAGGTGGTTTCTTGGGTTTGAGGTTGAGGTTTCTTATTCGTATAAACTATTTAGATCCTTATCACACGGTTCTTAGGATGGATGCTTATAAATATGTTGTTACGAGACATGGTGTAGCCATGATCTTCTTTTTTTTGATGCCTGTTTTAATTGGTGGTTTTGGTAATTATTTGGTTCCCTTGCTTATGGGTATGTCTGATATGGCTTTGCCTCGTGCTAAAGGGTTAGGTGTTTGAATATTGGTTCCAGCTGCGGTGTTTTTTGGTCTGAGTATGTCGCTAGGTGCTGGTGTAGGTTGGACTTTTTATCCCCCTCTGTCATCCGGAGATTACAGTGGTTGAGGTGTGGATTATATGATGTTTGCTTTGCACATGGCTGGTGTATCAAGTTTATTGGGGTCTCTTAAATTTGTTTGTACCATAATGATGGGGTTTGATAAGCTTATCAGTTATCGTTATTCTATTATTGTTTGGTCTTTTCTTTTTACTTCTATTTTGTTATTGCTTTCTTTACCTGTTCTGGCTGCAGCTATTACAATGCTTTTGTTTGATCGTCAGTTTGGCTCATCCTTTTTTGATCCTGTGGGAGGTGGTGACCCTGTCCTGTTTCAACATATGTTCTGGTTTTTCGGTCATCCGGAGGTTTATGTTCTAATTCTTCCAGGGTTTGGTGCTGTGAGGCATATATGTATGAGTTTGACTAATAAAGATTCTTTGTTTGGTTATTCGGGTCTTATATCTGCCATGTTTTCAATTGTGTGTTTGGGTAGGATTGTGTGAGCACATCACATGTTCATGGTTGGACTGGACTTTAAGACTTCTGTGTTTTTTAGGTCGGTTACTATGGTAATTAGTGTTCCGACAGGAATTAAGGTTTTTTCTTGGCTTTATATGCTAGGAGGTAGTCAGAGTCGTTTTTGGGATCCTGTAATGTGGTGAATATTGGGGTTTATTGTTCTTTTTACGATAGGTGGTGTAACGGGGATAGTTCTATCTTCTTCGATGCTTGATACTCTGTTTCATGATACATGGTTTGTTATAGCACATTTTCATTATGTTCTTTCGCTAGGTTCTTATAGAACTGTTGTGATCTTTTTAATCTGATGGTGGCCTATTATTGCTGGGTTTACTTTGAATAAGTATTTATTGATGGGCCATTGAGGGGTTTCTATGCTTGGGTTTAATCTTTGTTTTTTCCCTATGCATTATTTGGGTCTTCATGGTCTCCCCCGTCGTGTTTGTGTTTATGAGCCTTGTTTTCAATGGCTTAAAACTATTGCTAGGGTTGGGGGTTTTTTGTCAGTTTTTAGTGGGTTTTTCATTTTTTATATTCTGTGAGAGTCTATGGCTGTTGGGCATCGTGTTGTTCAAGTTTGGGGCAGTGGAGAAAAAGTTCTTCATGTTATGACTGTTCCCTGCAGCTTTCACAATGATTGGTTTAATTTATGAGGTAGGTCGCGTCGTCGTTTATTCGTTACTGTTTAAGTTTGTTAATGATTGGGGGCAGTAGTCTAACTTAGGATGTGTCTTTTGTAAAGCCATGGTGTTTTTTACTTGCCCCAGAGTTAGAACTTTCTAAGTAGAAGTGTTGTTTTTGCTGTTTTTAATGTACCTTTTGCATCATGATTCTTTGACTATTTGGTACTTTATTTGTGTGTCTCGAAGGATAGCGATTTCCTTTTTGCCTGCTAAGGGCTTATTTTTTGTCGGGTTGCTTTAACTAGAGTGAGAGGGAGATGTGAGAGATGTTCGTGCTATCTGATATCTAGTTTGGTTGATTTTTGTTCGTTTGATTTTCTCTGCTCGGATGTGGGGAGGATATTAAGAGGTGTGATATTGTTTAATTTTTTAGGCTAGGATTACCTTGAGCTAGAGAGTCTGTAAAAATTCGTATATTTCGGTGTACTTGCTTTATTTTTTGTCTTCCTTTATTAAACTGTATTTATTATTATGAGGGAATTAGTAGTTTGATTGTCTTCCTTTTTTCTCGGATTCTTTCGGTCTGTTTATCAAAAACATTTCCATATTCAATTTTATATGGTAGTGCCTGCCCGATGTGATTATCAATGGCCGCAGTATTCTGACTGTGCTAAGGTAGCATAATTAATTGCCCTATAATTGAGGGATTGTTTGAATGGTTTGACTAGGGAGTTTATTAAGATGGGGGTCTTAAGTGAAATTGGTTTACTGGTGCAGAACCCAGTATTAGTTAGATAGACGGAAAGACCCCGAGAGCTTGGATTTAGTTTTTTCTTTGGGGCGAAGGCAGGTTTATCACGTGTTTTCTGATCCTTTGGGATTATAGGCTTTAAGTTACCTCGGGGATAACTAGGTAATAAGAAAAGAGAGATGACATCGATTTTCTTGCTTGCCATCTCGATGTTGACTCAAGGTTTAATGATGAGGAGTAGAGGCTTCTTCATTTGGTCTGTTCGACCGTTGTTCCTTGTGAGTTGAGTTAAGACCGGCGTGAGCCAGGTCGGATCTTATCTTCTTTTGTCGCGCGCTCGTACGAAAGGATCGTGTGCGGTTTATGTTGGATGCGCTTATGACACGCTCTGCAAAGGCGTGAGAGGCTGTTTAGTCCGCATCTTTAGTTATTTAGCCTTGGTTATTGAAGAACTCTCAAGGGAGACCACATAGTTATTTTTTATGGTTTTATTTCATTGGTTGTGGATGAATAATGGTGTTAGGTAGTGGATAAGTTTTGTTGATAAGCGGGAGCTTGATCTAGTTCTTTGGTTAAGGGCGGTTAATTCTCAGTGCCAGCTACTGCGGTTATTCTGTTGCCCTGTCTTCTATGCGGTTAAAAAGTTTTGTAAGCAATTTTGAGTAGTTGGGTGTAATCTTTTCTTTAATGATAATATCTTACAAGTGTCGTAGAGACTATTTTAAGAAGGGGATTAGAGACCCCCGTATTAAGTATTTTATTTTTGTATGCCACAGTGTAAACTGAAAAGGCTTGGCAGCCAGCGAGGTTCTTCCGGGGGAGTGTGTGTCGTAAGAGATGGTCCACTAAGCATTAGGCCGCTTTTATTTCTGTAAGTGTACATCCGGTTTTAGATCTTAAGTTAAATCTTTAAGGTGTAGATATTTTTATTTAATCCAGGTCTATGTGCTGCTTATAAGGCGGGGATTATGCACTACACTGGTGTAATAGCTTTCTTTGTAAGAAGATTTCTTGTTTAGGACTCGGTAGTAGGTGTTGATAGTATTATTGTGTGACATCGAATGAGATTTAGTTGGGGTACACACCGCCCGTCACCCGGGGCGTGAGCTCTGGTAAGTCGTAACATGGTAACAGGAGGGGAACCTCCTGTTAGTTTCTTGAGATCTGTGATTTGTAGGAAATCAGTGTATTGTTTTATTGTTTTTTATATTATAGGCCTTTGTGCTTTTATTGCTGCGTGAGTTTTTTCTTTTTTAGGGTTTCAACTATTTTGAGAGATAGGTTTAAGAGCTGGTTGACATGAGAGTCAAACGATAGAACTCGCGTGAACTTTTTTGCCGACTTTTGTGATTTCTGGTTTGTGTTTTAGTAATCTAGGCTGTATGACTGATTTTAACGCTTATTCTAAAGTAGGTGGATTGATAAAGGCGGTAGGTCATCAGTGGTACTGGGAGTTTAATGTACCAGCTTGTGGGTTTTCTTTCATGTCATCTATTCAGGATTTGGTTTGTTCTGTAGATAATCCTCTGATCTTAGAGGCCCACAAGATGTACCAGCTGTTTGTAACGTCTGCTGACGTTATACACTCTTTTTCAATACCTGAGCTTAATTTGAAGATAGATGCAATACCAGGCCGTGTTAATTTGCGTTCTTTTCTTTTGGATCGTTCGGGAGTATTTGTCGGTTATTGCACTGAGTTGTGCGGGGCAGGTCATGCTTTTATGCCTATTGTGCTTGAAAGTTTAAATAAGTCGTTTCGTTAGGATGTTTGTGTCTTTGTTTTTAAGCTTATATTTGTCAACATTAATGTCTTTTTCTTTTGTAACGCATCCCGTTGGTTATTGCTTACTGTTGCTTTTCAGTGCGTTTTCTTTTTCGGGTTTTGTTTATCTTTACAGGGGAGTGGTCTGATATTTGGTTCTATTCTGTCTTGTTTATGTGGGAGGTGTTTATGTGCTGTTCGTGTTTGTTTCTCTACAAGATCCAAACCCTGTTCCCGCTAGGAGTGGTGGGAAGGAGGTTGTAGGAGTCTTATTTTTTACGCTAGTGTGTTCGTTTTTGGGTGCTTACTTTGGAAGTAATATTAGGGTGAATTCTGATTGTAGTCATTACTTATGTGCTTGCTTTGAAGCGGGGGCTTATTTATTTTTTTGTGCGGTGCTTTTGATTGGGTTTACTGTTCTCAGGACCACGGCAGGTATTAAGGATTCATTTTTTCGTTAAACTGGCTTAGTATATTTTTAGTATTATGGATTGTAAGTCCATTGGAGGCTTGATCAGTCAGGATTAAGGGTGCCAGAGTTTATGGGGTTGGTTTAGGTCCGACACACGGTTATTTACCCTCTTGCGAGTTATGTTTTAATTACGTGTGTGATTTGAAGTCATTCAGTCTCCTTATTTAGGATGCTCGCTGTCACATGAGTGCCAGAAATTTATGGGTTGGTTTTAAGCACCAAATATGAACTTTGTAAGTTCCTTGTGTGATTGTTTTGACAACCACTTTGTGGGTCTGTGTTTCGGCCACGGAATGGGGCTTATTGCTCTGTCAAAGGTGAGGGTTTTTCGATTCTGGGGTGTTTCTTTTGTATTCTTGTGCTTAGGTGTTACTTTTTTTGTGTGGTCTTTTTATGGTGGTGAGGCTGGATTACAATTTAAATTATTAGGATTTTGTTGGCCATTTTTAGATTTTCAGCTTAATGCAGATTTTCTAAGAAAGTGCTGTTGGTGTATGTTGTTTTTTTGTGGGGCTACAGCTTTAGTTTTTAAAACTCATTATTTTGGTCAGAGATCGGTTGGTAATGTTTTATCAGTGTTGTTGATTGTATTTTTAGGGGTGATGTGTAGACTAGTCTTGAGAGGTAGATGGACGGTTACTTTAATTTTGTGGGAGTATTTAGGCATTGTGAGTGTGGGGTTAATTCTTTTTCGGTTGAGTAGGGGGAGCCTGCGTGCAGCCTTGATTACATTAGCTTCTTCTCGGTTTGGCGATGTTTCCTTGTTTTTTTTGATAGGATGAGTGCATTGGTACTTTGATTTTGAGTTTAACGTTTCTTCTTTTATGCTTTTGCTGGTGGTGGTAACTAAGAGAGCATGCTACCCTCTGATTTCTTGGTTGTTGGAAGCTATGCGTGCCCCCACTCCCGTAAGGAGCTTGGTGCACTCGTCCACTCTCGTGGCGGCAGGTGCCTGATTTTTGTATCGTTATTCTTTTGTCTTTGGGCCGCACTGTGTTATGCTTTTGTTTAGGCTGTGTGTTGTTACTGTTATATTGACGGGTCTTTTTGCCTTAGTTCATTCTGATTTAAAGAAGCTCGTTGCTTTGTCAACTTGTAATAATGTATCTTGGTGTGTTATATTTTTTCTTTATTGCGGATTAGATTTAGCGATAGCGCAGTTGGTTGTCCATGGTTTGTGTAAGTGTTACTTGTTCATGAGGGTGGGGGATGTTATGTTGTCCTCAGGAAGAAGGCAAAGCTCGAAGAATATCTTTTCTTCTCGTTATTTAGGGGGCCGTCGTTTAATTATCGTTTGTGTGCTTGTGTTGTCCCTTTGTGGACTACCCTTCCTTGGAGTTTTTTTTAATAAGCATTGTTTTTTTTCTGCTTTGTTAGGAGCTTGTGCTTTAGGTGATCTGTTTTGTTTATTTTTTGGTTTGTTTTTATCGTTTTGCTACTCCTTTCGATTGTTGCTTTTGTTGTTGAGGGGACTTGGTGTCATAAGGTCTAGACGACCTAAGGATTTTGTGTTAGTTGGCTATTTTTGTTTGATTGGAACTTTCATTGGGTATTTATTTTGTGGTTATATGGTTGATGATAAAGAAACCTCTATGCTATGGAGGATTATTTCTTTGTTGGTTCAGTTTTTAGGAGGTGTGAGAGGTTGTTTTTTGTTCTGAGTAAGGGGAGTCGTAGGTGTTCCTCGTGGTGTGGCAAGTCTTTATTATTCTGATCGCATGATAGGTTGGTTGTATAGGAGTGTGACGAGTCTGACATCTTCAGCGCGTTTTTTGGTACTTCGGTGAGAGGGGGTTATTTTGAGTAGATTACTGGATGCCTTTAAGAAGATGCGTTTTCTTGGAAATTTCTTTTTTTCTTTTAATCTGGTTGTGGTGGGGGTCGTCCTTATGCTTATTACTTGAGTTGTCATTGTTGGTTAGGCTGATTGGGTGTTTTGTCATGCTAGCTTTTCGTGCTGGAGGTAGCTGTGTTTGTAGTTAATCAGTGTTTTTAGGTGGGAGGAAGATTGGGTATTAGCGTTTTGGTTGAATTGATGCCATGAGGCAGGTAAGACACGGTAAGTTTTAAAATGGTCCACACGTCCTTTTAATAAATTTTTTATGATTTTTCACCCCTGGAGGGGGGGGGAATTTGTCTCAGTTTGGGCCCCGGACCAAGTTCGAACCCAGCACCCCATATCCCCCGTGCTTTCTATGCCTTTTTTTTGTAAGGTTGGGTATAATGTGGGTAGGGGGTGTGCTGAAGGGAGACCCTCTAAATTTTAGGGGAGATGAATTTCTAAAAATTTTGATGAATTTACTTTTGAAATTTTTTTATACATTCCCTAAGTACCATGCTTAATTTCGTAAAAAAGTAAGTTAAGTATCCACCCCAAAAATTTCTTGCAAGACTCCCCCCTTATAGGAATTTTTTTAGTCAATTTTTAGCCTAAGTATGGACCCCAAATTTTACTAAATTTTTTATGATTTTTCACCCCTGGAGGGGGGGAATTTGTCTCAGTTTGGGCCCCGGACCAAGTTCGAACCCAGCACCCCATATCCCCCGTGCTTTCTATGCCTTTTTTTTGTAAGGTTGGGTATAATGTGGGTAGGGGGTGTGCTGAAGGGAGACCCTCTAAATTTTAGGGGAGATGAATTTCTAAAAATTTTGATGAATTTACTTTTGAAATTTTTTTATACATTCCCTAAGTACCATGCTTAATTTCGTAAAAAAGTAAGTTAAGTATCCACCCCAAAAATTTCTTGCAAGACTCCCCCCTTATAGGAATTTTTTTAGTCAATTTTTAGCCTAAGTATGGACCCCAAATTTTACTAAATTTTTTATGATTTTTCACCCCTGGAGGGGGGGAATTTGTCTCAGTTTGGGCCCCGGACCAAGTTCGAACCCAGCACCCCATATCCCCCGTGCTTTCTATGCCTTTTTTTTGTAAGGTTGGGTATAATGTGGGTAGGGGGTGTGCTGAAGGGAGACCCTCTAAATTTTAGGGGAGATGAATTTCTAAAAATTTTGATGAATTTACTTTTGAAATTTTTTTATACATTCCCTAAGTACCATGCTTAATTTCGTAAAAAAGTAAGTTAAGTATCCACCCCAAAAATTTCTTGCAAGACTCCCCCCTTATAGGAATTTTTTTAGTCAATTTTTAGCCTAAGTATGGACCCCAAATTTTACTAAATTTTTTATGATTTTTCACCCCTGGAGGGGGGGGAATTTGTCTCAGTTTGGGCCCCGGACCAAGTTCGAACCCAGCACCCCATATCCCCCGTGCTTTCTATGCCTTTTTTTTGTAAGGTTGGGTATAATGTGGGTAGGGGGTGTGCTGAAGGGAGACCCTCTAAATTTTAGGGGAGATGAATTTCTAAAAATTTTGATGAATTTACTTTTGAAATTTTTTTATACATTCCCTAAGTACCATGCTTAATTTCGTAAAAAAGTAAGTTAAGTATCCACCCCAAAAATTTCTTGCAAGACTCCCCCCTTATAGGAATTTTTTTAGTCAATTTTTAGCCTAAGTATGGACCCCAAATTTTACTAAATTTTTTATGATTTTTCACCCCTGGAGGGGGGGAATTTGTCTCAGTTTGGGCCCCGGACCAAGTTCGAACCCAGCACCCCATATCCCCCGTGCTTTCTATGCCTTTTTTTTGTAAGGTTGGGTATAATGTGGGTAGGGGGTGTGCTGAAGGGAGACCCTCTAAATTTTAGGGGAGATGAATTTCTAAAAATTTTGATGAATTTACTTTTGAAAATTTTTTATACATTCCCTAAGTACCATGCTTAATTTCGTAAAAAAGTAAGTTAAGTATCCACCCCAAAAATTTCTTGCAAGACTCCCCCCTTATAGGAATTTTTTTAGTCAATTTTTAGCCTAAGTATGGACCCCAAATTTTACTAAATTTTTTATGATTTTTCACCCCTGGAGGGGGGGAATTTGTCTCAGTTTGGGCCCCGGACCAAGTTCGAACCCAGCACCCCATATCCCCGTGCTTTCTATGCCTTTTTTTTGTAAGGTTGGGTATAATGTGGGTAGGGGGTGTGCTGAAGGGAGACCCTCTAAATTTTAGGGGAGATGAATTTCTAAAAATTTTGATGAATTTACTTTTGAAATTTTTTTATACATTCCCTAAGTACCATGCTTAATTTCGTAAAAAAGTAAGTTAAGTATCCACCCCAAAAATTTCTTGCAAGACTCCCCCCTTATAGGAATTTTTTTAGTCAATTTTTAGCTTAAGTATGGACCCCAAATTTTACTAAATTTTTTATGATTTTTCACCCCTGGAGGGGGGGGAATTTGTCTCAGTTTGGGCCCCGGACCAAGTTCGAACCCAGCACCCCATATCCCCCGTGCTTTCTATGCCTTTTTTTTGTAAGGTTGGGTATAATGTGGGTAGGGGGTGTGCTGAAGGGAGACCCTCTAAATTTTAGGGGAGATGAATTTCTAAAAATTTTGATGAATTTACTTTTGAAATTTTTTTATACATTCCCTAAGTACCATGCTTAATTTCGTAAAAAAGTAAGTTAAGTATCCACCCCAAAAATTTCTTGCAAGACTCCCCCCTTATAGGAATTTTTTTAGTCAATTTTTAGCTTAAGTATGGACCCCAAATTTTACTAAATTTTTTATGATTTTTCACCCCTGGAGGGGGGGAATTTGTCTCAGTTTGGGCCCCGGACCAAGTTCGAACCCAGCACCCCATATCCCCCGTGCTTTCTATGCCTTTTTTTTGTAAGGTTGGGTATAATGTGGGTAGGGGGTGTGCTGAAGGGAGACCCTCTAAATTTTAGGGGAGATGAATTTCTAAAAATTTTGATGAATTTACTTTTGAAATTTTTTTATACATTCCCTAAGTACCATGCTTAATTTCGAAAAAAAGTAAGTTAAGTATCCACCCCAAAAATTTCTTGCAAGACTCCCCCCTTATAGGAATTTTTTTAGTCAATTTTTAGCCTAAGTATGGACCCCAAATTTTACTAAATTTTTTATGATTTTTCACCCCTGGAGGGGGGGAATTTGTCTCAGTTTGGGCCCCGGACCAAGTTCGAACCCAGCACCCCATATCCCCCGTGCTTTCTATGCCTTTTTTTTGTAAGGTTGGGTATAATGTGGGTAGGGGGTGTGCTGAAGGGAGACCCTCTAAATTTTAGGGGAGATGAATTTCTAAAAATTTTGATGAATTTACTTTTGAAATTTTTTTATACATTCCCTAAGTACCATGCTTAATTTCGTAAAAAAGTAAGTTAAGTATCCACCCCAAAAATTTCTTGCAAGACTCCCCCCTTATAGGAATTTTTTTAGTCAATTTTTAGCCTAAGTATGGACCCCAAATTTTACTAAATTTTTTATGATTTTTCACCCCTGGAGGGGGGGAATTTGTCTCAGTTTGGGCCCCGGACCAAGTTCGAACCCAGCACCCCATATCCCCCGTGCTTTCTATGCCTTTTTTTTGTAAGGTTGGGTATAATGTGGGTAGGGGGTGTGCTGAAGGGAGACCCTCTAAATTTTAGGGGAGATGAATTTCTAAAAATTTTGATGAATTTACTTTTGAAATTTTTTTATACATTCCCTAAGTACCATGCTTAATTTCGTAAAAAAGTAAGTTAAGTATCCACCCCAAAAATTTCTTGCAAGACTCCCCCCTTATAGGAATTTTTTTAGTCAATTTTTAGCCTAAGTATGGACCCCAAATTTTACTAAATTTTTTATGATTTTTCACCCCTGGAGGGGGGGAATTTGTCTCAGTTTGGGCCCCGGACCAAGTTCGAACCCAGCACCCCATATCCCCGTGCTTTCTATGCCTTTTTTTTGTAAGGTTGGGTATAATGTGGGTAGGGGGTGTGCTGAAGGGAGACCCTCTAAATTTTAGGGGAGATGAATTTCTAAAAATTTTGATGAATTTACTTTTGAAATTTTTTTATACATTCCCTAAGTACCATGCTTAATTTCGTAAAAAAGTAAGTTAAGTATCCACCCCAAAAATTTCTTGCAAGACTCCCCCCTTATAGGAATTTTTTTAGTCAATTTTTAGCCTAAGTATGGACCCCAAATTTTACTAAATTTTTTATGATTTTTCACCCCTGGAGGGGGGGAATTTGTCTCAGTTTGGGCCCCGGACCAAGTTCGAACCCAGCACCCCATATCCCCCGTGCTTTCTATGCCTTTTTTTTGTAAGGTTGGGTATAATGTGGGTAGGGGGTGTGCTGAAGGGAGACCCTCTAAATTTTAGGGGAGATGAATTTCTAAAAATTTTGATGAATTTACTTTTGAAATTTTTTTATACATTCCCTAAGTACCATGCTTAATTTCGTAAAAAAGTAAGTTAAGTATCCACCCCAAAAATTTCTTGCAAGACTCCCCCCTTATAGGAATTTTTTTAGTCAATTTTTAGCCTAAGTATGGACCCCAAATTTTACTAAATTTTTTATGATTTTTCACCCCTGGAGGGGGGGAATTTGTCTCAGTTTGGGCCCCGGACCAAGTTCGAACCCAGCACCCCATATCCCCCGTGCTTTCTATGCCTTTTTTTTGTAAGGTTGGGTATAATGTGGGTAGGGGGTGTGCTGAAGGGAGACCCTCTAAATTTTAGGGGAGATGAATTTCTAAAAATTTTGATGAATTTACTTTTGAAATTTTTTTATACATTCCCTAAGTACCATGCTTAATTTCGTAAAAAAGTAAGTTAAGTATCCACCCCAAAAATTTCTTGCAAGACTCCCCCCTTATAGGAATTTTTTTAGTCAATTTTTAGCCTAAGTATGGACCCCAAATTTTACTAAATTTTTTATGATTTTTCACCCCTGGAGGGGGGGAATTTGTCTCAGTTTGGGCCCCGGACCAAGTTCGAACCCAGCACCCCATATCCCCCGTGCTTTCTATGCCTTTTTTTTGTAAGGTTGGGTATAATGTGGGTAGGGGGTGTGCTGAAGGGAGACCCTCTAAATTTTAGGGGAGATGAATTTCTAAAAATTTTGATGAATTTACTTTTGAAATTTTTTTATACATTCCCTAAGTACCATGCTTAATTTCGTAAAAAAGTAAGTTAAGTATCCACCCCAAAAATTTCTTGCAAGACTCCCCCCTTATAGGAATTTTTTTAGTCAATTTTTAGCCTAAGTATGGACCCCAAATTTTACTAAATTTTTTATGATTTTTCACCCCTGGAGGGGGGGAATTTGTCTCAGTTTGGGCCCCGGACCAAGTTCGAACCCAGCACCCCATATCCCCCGTGCTTTCTATGCCTTTTTTTTGTAAGGTTGGGTATAATGTGGGTAGGGGGTGTGCTGAAGGGAGACCCTCTAAATTTTAGGGGAGATGAATTTCTAAAAATTTTGATGAATTTACTTTTGAAATTTTTTTATACATTCCCTAAGTACCATGCTTAATTTCGTAAAAAAGTAAGTTAAGTATCCACCCCAAAAATTTCTTGCAAGACTCCCCCCTTATAGGAATTTTTTTAGTCAATTTTTAGCCTAAGTATGGACCCCAAATTTTACTAAATTTTTTATGATTTTTCACCCCTGGAGGGGGGGAATTTGTCTCAGTTTGGGCCCCGGACCAAGTTCGAACCCAGCACCCCATATCCCCCGTGCTTTCTATGCCTTTTTTTTGTAAGGTTGGGTATAATGTGGGTAGGGGGTGTGCTGAAGGGAGACCCTCTAAATTTTAGGGGAGATGAATTTCTAAAAATTTTGATGAATTTACTTTTGAAATTTTTTTATACATTCCCTAAGTACCATGCTTAATTTCGTAAAAAAGTAAGTTAAGTATCCACCCCAAAAATTTCTTGCAAGACTCCCCCCTTATAGGAATTTTTTTAGTCAATTTTTAGCCTAAGTATGGACCCCAAATTTTACTAAATTTTTTATGATTTTTCACCCCTGGAGGGGGGGAATTTGTCTCAGTTTGGGCCCCGGACCAAGTTCGAACCCAGCACCCCATATCCCCCGTGCTTTCTATGCCTTTTTTTTGTAAGGTTGGGTATAATGTGGGTAGGGGGTGTGCTGAAGGGAGACCCTCTAAATTTTAGGGGAGATGAATTTCTAAAAATTTTGATGAATTTACTTTTGAAATTTTTTTATACATTCCCTAAGTACCATGCTTAATTTCGTAAAAAAGTAAGTTAAGTATCCACCCCAAAAATTTCTTGCAAGACTCCCCCCTTATAGGAATTTTTTTAGTCAATTTTTAGCCTAAGTATGGACCCCAAATTTTACTAAATTTTTTATGATTTTTCACCCCTGGAGGGGGGGAATTTGTCTCAGTTTGGGCCCCGGACCAAGTTCGAACCCAGCACCCCATATCCCCCGTGCTTTCTATGCCTTTTTTTTGTAAGGTTGGGTATAATGTGGGTAGGGGGTGTGCTGAAGGGAGACCCTCTAAATTTTAGGGGAGATGAATTTCTAAAAATTTTGATGAATTTACTTTTGAAATTTTTTTATACATTCCCTAAGTACCATGCTTAATTTCGTAAAAAAGTAAGTTAAGTATCCACCCCAAAAATTTCTTGCAAGACTCCCCCCTTATAGGAATTTTTTTAGTCAATTTTTAGCCTAAGTATGGACCCCAAATTTTACTAAATTTTTTATGATTTTTCACCCCTGGAGGGGGGGAATTTGTCTCAGTTTGGGCCCCGGACCAAGTTCGAACCCAGCACCCCATATCCCCCGTGCTTTCTATGCCTTTTTTTTGTAAGGTTGGGTATAATGTGGGTAGGGGGTGTGCTGAAGGGAGACCCTCTAAATTTTAGGGGAGATGAATTTCTAAAAATTTTGATGAATTTACTTTTGAAATTTTTTTATACATTCCCTAAGTACCATGCTTAATTTCGTAAAAAAGTAAGTTAAGTATCCACCCCAAAAATTTCTTGCAAGACTCCCCCCTTATAGGAATTTTTTTAGTCAATTTTTAGCCTAAGTATGGACCCCAAATTTTACTAAATTTTTTATGATTTTTCACCCCTGGAGGGGGGGAATTTGTCTCAGTTTGGGCCCCGGACCAAGTTCGAACCCAGCACCCCATATCCCCCGTGCTTTCTATGCCTTTTTTTTGTAAGGTTGGGTATAATGTGGGTAGGGGGTGTGCTGAAGGGAGACCCTCTAAATTTTAGGGGAGATGAATTTCTAAAAATTTTGATGAATTTACTTTTGAAATTTTTTTATACATTCCCTAAGTACCATGCTTAATTTCGTAAAAAAGTAAGTTAAGTATCCACCCCAAAAATTTCTTGCAAGACTCCCCCCTTATAGGAATTTTTTTAGTCAATTTTTAGCCTAAGTATGGACCCCAAATTTTACTAAATTTTTTATGATTTTTCACCCCTGGAGGGGGGGAATTTGTCTCAGTTTGGGCCCCGGACCAAGTTCGAACCCAGCACCCCATATCCCCCGTGCTTTCTATGCCTTTTTTTTGTAAGGTTGGGTATAATGTGGGTAGGGGGTGTGCTGAAGGGAGACCCTCTAAATTTTAGGGGAGATGAATTTCTAAAAATTTTGATGAATTTACTTTTGAAATTTTTTTATACATTCCCTAAGTACCATGCTTAATTTCGTAAAAAAGTAAGTTAAGTATCCACCCCAAAAATTTCTTGCAAGACTCCCCCCTTATAGGAATTTTTTTAGTCAATTTTTAGCCTAAGTATGGACCCCAAATTTTACTAAATTTTTTATGATTTTTCACCCCTGGAGGGGGGGAATTTGTCTCAGTTTGGGCCCCGGACCAAGTTCGAACCCAGCACCCCATATCCCCCGTGCTTTCTATGCCTTTTTTTTGTAAGGTTGGGTATAATGTGGGTAGGGGGTGTGCTGAAGGGAGACCCTCTAAATTTTAGGGGAGATGAATTTCTAAAAATTTTGATGAATTTACTTTTGAAATTTTTTTATACATTCCCTAAGTACCATGCTTAATTTCGTAAAAAAGTAAGTTAAGTATCCACCCCAAAAATTTCTTGCAAGACTCCCCCCTTATAGGAATTTTTTTAGTCAATTTTTAGCCTAAGTATGGACCCCAAATTTTACTAAATTTTTTATGATTTTTCACCCCTGGAGGGGGGGAATTTGTCTCAGTTTGGGCCCCGGACCAAGTTCGAACCCAGCACCCCATATCCCCCGTGCTTTCTATGCCTTTTTTTTGTAAGGTTGGGTATAATGTGGGTAGGGGGTGTGCTGAAGGGAGACCCTCTAAATTTTAGGGGAGATGAATTTCTAAAAATTTTGATGAATTTACTTTTGAAATTTTTTTATACATTCCCTAAGTACCATGCTTAATTTCGTAAAAAGTAAGTTAAGTATCCACCCCAAAAATTTCTTGCAAGACTCCCCCCTTATAGGAATTTTTTTAGTCAATTTTAGCCTAAGTATGGACCCCAAATTTTACTAAATTTTTTATGATTTTTCACCCCTGGAGGGGGGGGAATTTGTCTCAGTTTGGGCCCCGGACCAAGTTCGAACCCAGCACCCCATATCCCCCGTGCTTTCTATGCTTTTTTTTGTAAGGTTGGGTATAATGTGGGTAGGGGGTGTGCTGAAGGGAGACCCTCTAAATTTTAGGGGAGATGAATTTCTAAAAATTTTGATGAATTTACTTTGAAATTTTTTATACATTCCCTAAGTACCATGCTTAATTTCGTAAAAAAGTAAGTTAAGTATCCACCCCAAAAATTTCTTGCAAGACTCCCCCCTTATAGGAATTTTTTTAGTCAATTTTTAGCCTAAGTATGGACCCCAATTTTACTAAATTTTTTATGATTTTTCACCCCTGGAGGGGGGGAATTTGTCTCAGTTTGGGCCCCGGACCAAGTTCGAACCCAGCACCCCATATCCCCCGTAGTTTAAGGGCTATCTTGTGGTAGTTAGGCTCGAATGTCGGAGGAACACTATATATATATTATATATATAGATGTAATTTTACACCTTCCTTGTTTTTCTGTTGGTAGTCATTTTTATTGACTCAGGTTTTTGGGTACCTGATTGTCTGATTTTCAGGCCAACACGGCCTTATCTCTCCGTTAGTTTAAGGGCTATCTTGTGGTAGTTAGGCTCGAATGTCGGAGGAACACTATATATATATTATATATATAGATGTAATTTTACACCTTCCTTGTTTTTCTGTTGGTAGTCATTTTTATTGACTCAGGTTTTTGGGTACCTGATTGTCTGATTTTCAGGCCAACACGGCCTTATCTCTCCGTTAGTTTAAGGGCTATCTTGTGGTAGTTAGGCTCGAATGTCGGAGGAACACTATATATATATTATATATATAGATGTAATTTTACACCTTCCTTGTTTTTCTGTTGGTAGTCATTTTTATTGACTCAGGTTTTTGGGTACCTGATTGTCTGATTTTCAGGCCAACACGGCCTTATCTCTCCGTTAGTTTAAGGGCTATCTTGTGGTAGTTAGGCTCGAATGTCGGAGGAACACTATATATATTATATATATAGATGTAATTTTACACCTTCCTTGTTTTTCTGTTGGTAGTCATTTTTATTGACTCAGGTTTTTGGGTACCTGATTGTCTGATTTTCAGGCCAACACGGCCTTATCTCTCCGTTAGTTTAAGGGCTATCTTGTGGTAGTTAGGCTCGAATGTCGGAGGAACACTATATATATTATATATATAGATGTAATTTTACACCTTCCTTGTTTTTCTGTTGGTAGTCATTTTTATTGACTCAGGTTTTTGGGTACCTGATTGTCTGATTTTCAGGCCAACACGGCCTTATCTCTCCGTTAGTTTAAGGGCTATCTTGTGGTAGTTAGGCTCGAATGTCGGAGGAACACTATATATATATTATATATATAGATGTAATTTTACACCTTCCTTGTTTTTCTGTTGGTAGTCATTTTTATTGACTCAGGTTTTTGGGTACCTGATTGTCTGATTTTCAGGCCAACACGGCCTTATCTCTCCGTTAGTTTAAGGGCTATCTTGTGGTAGTTAGGCTCGAATGTCGGAGGAACACTATATATATTATATATATAGATGTAATTTTACACCTTCCTTGTTTTTCTGTTGGTAGTCATTTTTATTGACTCAGGTTTTTGGGTACCTGATTGTCTGATTTTCAGGCCACACGGCCTTATCTCTCCGTTAGTTTAAGGGCTATCTTGTGGTAGTTAGGCTCGAATGTCGGAGGAACACTATATATATATTATATATATAGATGTAATTTTACACCTTCCTTGTTTTTCTGTTGGTAGTCATTTTTATTGACTCAGGTTTTTGGGTACCTGATTGTCTGATTTTCAGGCCAACACGGCCTTATCTCTCATCCATTCTATGTCTTTTTTTTGTAAGGCTGGGTATAATGTGGGTATTGGGCGTGATTGCATTACGGGTAATGTGAAAGTGTTTTAGGTGTACATGGAGTACAGAGAATATATATATAATATAATATATAGTATATATAAATATAATATATAGTATATATATAATATAGGGGAGCATTAATATATATAATATATATATATATATATAATATAATATATAGTATATATAAATATAATATATAGTATATATATAATATAGGGGGAGCATTAATATATATAATATATATATATATATAATATAATATATAGTATATATAAATATAATATATAGTATATATATAATATAGGGGAGCATTAATATATATAATATATATATATATATAATATAATATATAGTATATATAAATATAATATATAGTATATATATAATATAGGGGAGCATTAATATATATAATATATATATAATATAATATATAGTATATATTAAATATAATATATAGTATATATATAATATAGGGGAGCATTAATATATATAATATATATATATATATAATATAATATATAGTATATATAAATATAATATATAGTATATATATAATATAGGGGAGCATTAATATATATAATATATATATATATATAATATAATATATAGTATATATAAATATAATATATAGTATATATATAATATAGGGGAGCATTAATATATATAATATATGGACTTATATAATATGGAGTATCCATAGGGGTATATGCTATGTGAAGTATAAATATAATTTATAGGGTAGGTAAACATATCGAAATAATATATGGGGTATATAATATATGGTGTAGTACCTCCTGTGTTGGTAAGGAGGATATACCCCAATATATACCCCCTAAGGGGGTTAGGGGGCTTATATATATGTATATATCTTAGTAGATACGATATATGGTTCTATATAATATGGAGTATCCATAGGGGTATATGCTATGTGAAGTATAAATATAATTTATAGGGTAGGTAAACATATCGAAATAATATATGGGGTATATAATATATGGTGTAGTACCTCCTGTGTTGGTAAGGAGGGATATACCCCAATATATACCCCCTAAGGGGTTAGGGGGCTTATATATATGTATATATCTTAGTAGATACGATATATGGTTCTATATAATATGGAGTATCCATAGGGGTATATGCTATGTGAAGTATAAATATAATTTATAGGGTAGGTAAACATATCGAAATAATATATGGGGTATATAATATATGGTGTAGTACCTCCTGTGTTGGTAAGGAGGATATACCCCAATATATACCCCCTAAGGGGGTTAGGGGGCTTATACATATGTATATATCTTAGTAGATACGATATATGGTTCTATATAATATGGAGTATCCATAGGGGTATATGCTATGTGAAGTATAAATATAATTTATAGGGTAGGTAAACATATCGAAATAATATATGGGGTATATAATATATGGTGTAGTACCTCCTGTGTTGGTAAGGAGGATATACCCCAATATATACCCCCTAAGGGGGTTAGGGGGCTTATATATATGTATATATCTTAGTAGATACGATATATGGTTCTATATAATATGGAGTATCCATAGGGGTATATGCTATGTGAAGTATAAATATAATTTATAGGGTAGGTAAACATATCGAAATAATATATGGGGTATATAATATATGGTGTAGTACCTCCTGTGTTGGTAAGGAGGATATACCCCAATATATACCCCCTAAGGGGGTTAGGGGGCTTATATATATGTATATATCTTAGTAGATACGATATATGGTTCTATATAATATGGAGTATCCATAGGGGTATATGCTATGTGAAGTATAAATATAATTTATAGGGTAGGTAAACATATCGAAATAATATATGGGGTATATAATATATGGTGTAGTACCTCCTGTGTTGGTAAGGAGGATATACCCCAATATATACCCCCTAAGGGGGTTAGGGGGCTTATATATATGTATATATCTTAGTAGATACGATATATGGTTCTATATAATATGGAGTATCCATAGGGGTATATGCTATGTGAAGTATAAATATAATTTATAGGGTAGGTAAACATATCGAAATAATATATGGGGTATATAATATATGGTGTAGTACCTCCTGTGTTGGTAAGGAGGATATACCCCAATATATACCCCCTAAGGGGGTTAGGGGGCTTATATATATGTATATATCTTAGTAGATACGATATATGGTTCTATATAATATGGAGTATCCATAGGGGTATATGCTATGTGAAGTATAAATATAATTTATAGGGTAGGTAAACATATCGAAATAATATATGGGGTATATAATATATGGTGTAGTACCTCCTGTGTTGGTAAGGAGGATATACCCCAATATATACCCCCTAAGGGGGTTAGGGGGCTTATATATATGTATATATCTTAGTAGATACGATATATGGTTCTATATAATATGGAGTATCCATAGGGGTATATGCTATGTGAAGTATAAATATAATTTATAGGGTAGGTAAACATATCGAAATAATATATGGGGTATATAATATATGGTGTAGTACCTCCTGTGTTGGTAAGGAGGATATACCCCAATATATACCCCCTAAGGGGGTTAGGGGGCTTATATATATGTATATATCTTAGTAGATACGATATATGGTTCTATATAATATGGAGTATCCATAGGGGTATATGCTATGTGAAGTATAAATATAATTTATAGGGTAGGTAAACATATCGAAATAATATATGGGGTATATAATATATGGTGTAGTACCTCCTGTGTTGGTAAGGAGGATATACCCCAATATATACCCCCTAAGGGGGTTAGGGGGCTTATATATATGTATATATCTTAGTAGATACGATATATGGTTCTATATAATATGGAGTATCCATAGGGGTATATGCTATGTGAAGTATAAATATAATTTATAGGGTAGGTAAACATATCGAAATAATATATGGGGTATATAATATATGGTGTAGTACCTCCTGTGTTGGTAAGGAGGATATACCCCAATATATACCCCCTAAGGGGGTTAGGGGGCTTATATATATGTATATATCTTAGTAGATACGATATATGGTTCTATATAATATGGAGTATCCATAGGGGTATATGCTATGTGAAGTATAAATATAATTTATAGGGTAGGTAAACATATCGAAATAATATATGGGGTATATAATATATGGTGTAGTACCTCCTGTGTTGGTAAGGAGGATATACCCCAATATATACCCCCTAAGGGGGTTAGGGGGCTTATATATATGTATATATCTTAGTAGATACGATATATGGTTCTATATAATATGGAGTATCCATAGGGGTATATGCTATGTGAAGTATAAATATAATTTATAGGGTAGGTAAACATATCGAAATAATATATGGGGTATATAATATATGGTGTAGTACCTCCTGTGTTGGTAAGGAGGATATACCCCAATATATACCCCCTAAGGGGGTTAGGGGGCTTATATATATGTATATATCTTAGTAGATACGATATATGGTTCTATATAATATGGAGTATCCATAGGGGTATATGCTATGTGAAGTATAAATATAATTTATAGGGTAGGTAAACATATCGAAATAATATATGGGGTATATAATATATGGTGTAGTACCTCCTGTGTTGGTAAGGAGGATATACCCCAATATATACCCCCTAAGGGGGTTAGGGGGCTTATATATATGTATATATCTTAGTAGATACGATATATGGTTCTATATAATATGGAGTATCCATAGGGGTATATGCTATGTGAAGTATAAATATAATTTATAGGGTAGGTAAACATATCGAAATAATATATGGGGTATATAATATATGGTGTAGTACCTCCTGTGTTGGTAAGGAGGATATACCCCAATATATACCCCCTAAGGGGGTTAGGGGGCTTATATATATGTATATATCTTAGTAGATACGATATATGGTTCTATATAATATGGAGTATCCATAGGGGTATATGCTATGTGAAGTATAAATATAATTTATAGGGTAGGTAAACATATCGAAATAATATATGGGGTATATAATATATGGTGTAGTACCTCCTGTGTTGGTAAGGAGGATATACCCCAATATATACCCCCTAAGGGGGTTAGGGGGCTTATATATATGTATATATCTTAGTAGATACGATATATGGTTCTATATAATATGGAGTATCCATAGGGGTATATGCTATGTGAAGTATAAATATAATTTATAGGGTAGGTAAACATATCGAAATAATATATGGGGTATATAAGTTGTGATTTGTTTGCAGGTTTGTCGGTGTTTGAATGCATGGTTTTCAGGTTAACATGGCTCCATCTGGCATCCATTCTATGTCTTTTTTGTAAGGTTTAGGTATAATGTGGGCATTGGGCGTGTTTTATTACATGCCGGTAGCATAATTATAGTGTTTTGTCTTTCCAAGACAGTTGTCCCGCGAGGGTCGGTGTATTTATTTTCGATGCTTACTGTGTGCTTTTTTGTTGTTGTTGTCGTGCCTTTTGCTCTTAACTGTGGTTTATTTCATTTTTTTGTTTCGTGTCTTTCGGAGGTTTCTCCTATCTTTTTATCATGATTTTTATGTTCTTGTTCTGGTGAGGGAGGTCCTGTCGTTCGGAGTCCCTGAAAGGGTTTGAGGAAGTCATCCGTTTCTAGTGTTGATGGTGGGGATCCTTTTTCGATACCAGGTCTTATGTTGGATGGTGGCAAGAAGGGGAGCGTAAAGGATTTTGTTTTAGAGGCCGTTCTGTTTTCTTTGGGTCTTCTCTTAGCTTTCTTTTCCTCTTTTTTCATTTTTTGGTTGATTATTCGGTTTCTTGGTTAGGTCCATCTAGTTGTTTTTGAATTGAGGGAGCATCGTTTTTTATGTTTTTATTCTTTTTTTGGGGTGGGTATTCTTGCTTTGTCGAGACGATGCACATGCTTTTATTGTCTGGAAGCTTTTGTTGTAGTTCGGGTTTGAGTTCTTTGGAGACATATCCTCGGGACGTTAGATCGAAGGGGGTTGTTGTTAGTCAGGGTTTTTCTTGGTGTTATGTTAGGCTTCTTCTTTCTGTGTTTATACCTATTTTAGTTGTAGCATCGTTTTTTTGGTTAGAAGGTGTTCTTTTGTCTATTATGCCTCTTTCTGGGTTGTTAGTCTATTTTATGTATCGTGATGTAGTTCAAAGTAAGCGTTTTGATAAATTGTATTGCAATGAGGCCCGTCCTTTTTCTTTTTGGTTGTTTCTCGCAACTGAGGTTTTGTTGTTTGCGAGCTTGTTTGCAGCTTTTTTTAGTTATTATGAGGGAGATTGCCCTATATCGGATAGTATGGGTTATCCATTTCTGGGTTGCATTGTTTTATTGTCTTCTTCTTTTTGGGCAACTCTTTATCATCATTGTATAGATCATTGCCATGACGCTACTTACGGTGCCAATCGTGCGTCGGATTTAAGGTTTTATGGGAGAGTTACTAAGGCTTGGGCCCCTTGGCTTTGGGAGTCTTGGTCTTTGACCTCTGATCGAAGTTCTCCTCGAGGTTCGATTTCTTTTGATGGCGTTTTTTTGGAGCATTCTTTTTTTTCCCGTGTGTTGGCTTATTTAGTTGGTTGTTTACACGATTATCGTGTGATCGGTCGTGTTAGTCTTTTTATTTCTATTGTTTTTGGCAGTCTTTTTCTTTTGTTGCAGTGTGTGGAGTTTGGTGAGTGTTCAACACATATGACTAGGAGAGCGGCTTATGGCGCTTGTTATGCTATTGTGAGTTTACATTTTTCTCATGTTTTACTTGGTCTTATTTTTTTATCTTGTCTTGTTTTTTTAGTTGGTAGTTTTAGGAGCTATTATTATTCTAGAATTGCGGTGTGATATTGGCATTTTGTGGGTGCGCCGTTTAGGTTCCGCTAGGGGTTGCTGTGGTGGTGCAGTTAACCAGGGCTGGGGTTCTTTTAGAAGGTTATGATCGATCGGACTTACTCGAGGGGGCTAACCCGTCTAGAGGAAAATAGCATGTCAGATTGTAGGTTGTGTATGGTTAGGTTAACGAATCCCAAGTGAATTCGCGCGTGTGCCTGCGGGTGTGAAGAGTATTGCTGATGACGGGGGATTCTCCACAAGGTTTCCCGTAACCCCTGGTCTCATTAAGTCGAGGTTTTTTATTAGATTCATATTCACGGGAGACCTAAGCACAAACCGCCTTTAGCGGGAAAACTCGGGATGACCTGACGGCTAAAGGCCTTGAGGTTTCGGAGGCTTCGTAGTACTCTACGGAGGAAGGGGGCTAGCTCATGTTCGCTTTTGGGTATGTATGGTTTTAGGGGAATTAATGTAGGTTGGATTATTTTTTATTAGTGGTTTAGGGGGTTACTTGTAATGTGTCTCCTAGTGTTTTGTGTAGTTCTGTGAGCATTGTTGGTGTAACTCTCAGAGCAGCACTAGCTTGTAGGAAAGGGGGGAGTTTTCTTTTATTTAAGATTCGTTTTAGTAGATGGAAATTCATTGTTATTAGTCTTGTGCTAATCTTTTATGGTAGTGAATTGATTAGGGTTATTTTTTGGCCATAGATCCTATTTTTGATGGAGGGCTTAGGCACTATTTATTTTCGTTTGTTGCTTGAGAGCATTAGTCGAGGGGTTATAAGATTTTCTATGCCTGAGATATATGTTTGTTCTTGAGGAGTGCCCCCAATCAGTAGTTAGTTCTTCCTTTTGCTGTAGCTTCTGAAGAGATTATTCATTGTTTTATGAGTGAGACACAGATTGCTAGTTTATTCTTAATTTGCTTTGTTCCTAGTAAACAAATAACCTATTTATGCTGTGTGAGTTGAGAGCCGTATGAGGGGAAACTCTCATG
This sequence comes from Gobius niger, assembly GCF_951799975.1. Taxonomy (NCBI): domain Eukaryota; kingdom Metazoa; phylum Chordata; class Actinopteri; order Gobiiformes; family Gobiidae; genus Gobius; species Gobius niger. The sequence continues at coordinate 182 of NW_027639295.1, read as the reverse complement.
TGCGGTTCGGGGAGGAGTCTTGATGTAGGTATTTGCATATTATTATACATGTGCCTATTTATTGTCTTACTCTACATTATGTTTGATTGTGGGTGTATCTTTTAGTTTATTTTGTATAGAGTTCTTTTATAGGTTATTGTGTTAAACTGTAAGCTTGTGGAGCTTAAAAATCTTTTTAGATA
>NW_027639296.1:0-25394 GCF_951799975.1 Gobius niger | reverse complement strand
CTCCCTCGCTCTTCTCCCTCACTCTTCTCCCTCGCTCTTCTCCCTCGCTCTTCTCCCTCGCTCCTCTCCCTCGCTCTTCTCCCTCGCTCCTCTCCCTCACTCTTCTCCCTCACTCTTCTCTCTCACTCTTCTCTCTCACTCTTCTCCCTCGCTCTTCTCCCTCACTCTTCTCCCTCGCTCTTCTCCCTCACTCTTCTCCCTCGCTCTTCTCCCTCACTCTTCTCCCTCACTCTTCTCCCTCACTCTTCTCCCTCACTCTTCTCCATCGCTCTTCTCCCTCACTCTTCTCCCTCGCTCTTCTCCCTCACTCTTCTCCCTCACTCTTCTCCCTCGCTCTTCTCCCTCACTCTTCTCCCTCGCTCTTCTCCCTCACTCTTCTCCCTCACTCTTCTCTCTCACTCTTCTCCCTCGCTCTTCTCTCTCACTCTTCTCCCTCGCTCTTCTCTCTCACTCTTCTCCCTCACTCTTCTCCCTCGCTCTTCTCCCTCACTCTTCTCCCTCGCTCTTCTCCCTCACTCTTCTCCCTCGCTCTTCTCCCTCACTCTTCTCTCTCACTCTTCTCCCTCACTCTTCTCCCTCACTCTTCTCCCTCACTCTTCTCCCTCGCTCTTCTCCCTCACTCTTCTCCCTCACTCTTCTCCCTCGCTCTTCTCCTCACTCTTCTCTCTCACTCTTCTCCCTCACTCTTCTCCCTCGCTCTTCTCCCTCACTCTTCTCCCTCACTCTTCTCCCTCGCTCTTCTCCCTCACTCTTCTCTCTCACTCTTCTCCCTCACTCTTCTCCCTCACTCTTCTCCCTCACTCTTCTCCCTCACTCTTCTCCCTCGCTCTTCTCTCTCACTCTTCTCCCTCGCTCTTCTCCCTCACTCTTCTCCCTCACTCTTCTCCCTCACTCTTCTCCCTCACTCTTCTCCCTCACTCTTCTCTCTCACTCTTCTCCCTCGCTCTTCTCTCTCACTCTTCTCCCTCGCTCTTCTCCCTCACTCTTCTCCCTCACTCTTCTCTCTCACTCTTCTCCCTCACTCTTCTCTCTCACTCTTCTCCCTCGCTCTTCTCCCTCACTCTTCTCCCTCACTCTTCTCCCTCACTCTTCTCCCTCACTCTTCTCCCTCACTCTTCTCCCTCACTCTTCTCCCTCGCTCTTCTCTCTCACTCTTCTCCCTCGCTCTTCTCCCTCGCTCTTCTCCCTCGCTCCTCTCCCTCGCTTTTCTCCCTCGCTCCTCTCCCTCACTCTTCTCCCTCACTCTTCTCCCTCACTCTTCTCCCTCGCTCTTCTCCCTCGCTCTTCTCCCTCACTCTTCTCCCTCACTCTTCTCCCTCACTCTTCTCCCTCGCTCTTCTCCCTCACTCTTCTCCTCGCTCCTCTCCCTCACACTTCTCCCTCACTCTTCTCCCTCGCTCTTCTCTCTCGCTCTTCTCCCTCGCTCTTCTCCCTCGCTCTTCTCCCTCGCTCCTCTCCCTCGCTCTTCTCCCTCGCTCCTCTCCCTCGCTCTTCTCCCTCGCTCTTCTCCCTCGCTCTTCTCCCTCACTCTTCTCCCTCGCTCTTCTCTCTCACTCTTCTCCCTCGCTCTTCTCTCTCTACTCTTCTCCCTCACTCTTCTCCCTCGCTCTTCTCCCTCGCTCTTCTCCCTCGCTCTTCTCCCTCACTCTTCTCCCTCACTCTTCTCCCTCACTCTTCTCCCTCACTCTTCTCCCTCACTCTTCTCCCTCACTCTTCTCCCTCACTCTTCTCTCTCACTCTTCTCCCTCGCTCTTCTCCCTCGCTCCTCTCCCTCGCTCTTCTCCCTCACTCTTCTCCCTCACTCTTCTCCCTCGCTCTTCTCCCTCGCTCTTCTCCCTCACTCTTCTCCCTCACTCTTCTCCCTCACTCTTCTCCCTCACTCTTCTCCCTCGCTCTTCTCCCTCACTCTTCTCCCTCGCTCTTCTCCCTCACTCTTCTCCCTCACTCTTCTCCCTCACTCTTCTCCCTCGCTCTTCTCCCTCACTCTTCTCCCTCACTCTTCTCCCTCACTCTTCTCCCTCGCTCCTCTCCCTCACTCTTCTCTCTCACTCTTCTCTCTCACTCTTCTCCCTCGCTCTTCTCCCTCACTCTTCTCCCTCGCTCTTCTCCCTCACTCTTCTCCCTCACTCTTCTCCCTCACTCTTCTCCCTCGCTCCTCTCCCTCGCTCTTCTCCCTCACTCTTCTCCCTCACTCTTCTCCCTCACTCTTCTCCCTCGCTCCTCTCCCTCGCTCTTCTCCCTCACTCTTCTCCCTCACTCTTCTCCCTCACTCCTCTCCCTCACTCCTCTCCCTCACTCCTCTCCCTCACTCCTCTCCCTCGCTCTTCTCCCTCGCTCTTCTCCCTCGCTCTTCTCCCTCGCTCTTCTCCCTCACTCCTCTCCCTCACTCCTCTCCCTCGCTCTTCTCCCTCGCTCTTCTCCCTCGCTCTTCTCCCTCGCTCTTCTCCCTCGCTCTTCTCCCTCGCTCTTCTCCCTCGCTCTTCTCCCTCACTCCTCTCCCTCACTCCTCTCCCTCGCTCTTCTCCCTCGCTCTTCTCCCTCGCTCTTCTCCCTCGCTCTTCTCCCTCGCTCTTCTCCCTCGCTCTTCGGGGGGAGAGCGTGAGTCGGCCGGGGAGAGTGTGAGGAGAAGGCCGGGGAGGCGAGAGCGTGAGTCGGCCGGGGAGAGCGTGAGTCGGTCGGGGAGAGCGTGAGTCGGTCGGGGAGAGCGTGAGTCGGTCGGGGAAGAGCGTGAGTCGGCCGGGGAAGAGCGTGAGTCGGTCGGGGAGAGCGTGAGTCGGTCGGGGAGAGTGTGAGGAGAAGGCCGGGGAAGAGCGCGAGTCGGTCGGGGAGAGCGTGAGTCGGCCGGGGAGGAGCGCGAGTCGGTCGGGGAGAGTGTGAGTCGGTCGGGGAGAGTGTGAGTCGGTCGGGGAGAGTGTGAGGAGAAGGCCGGGGAAGAGCGCGAGTCGGTCGGGGAGAGCGTGAGTCGGCCGGGGAGAGCGTGAGTCGGTCGGGGAGAGTGTGAGTCGGTCGGGGAGAGTGTGAGTCGGTCGGGGAGAGTGTGAGTCGGTCGGGGAGAGTGTGAGGAGGAGGCCGGGGAAGAGCGTGAGTCGGTCAGGGAGAGTGTGAGGAGGAGGCCGAGGAAGAGCGTGAGTTGGTTGGGGAGAGTGTGAGTCGGTCGGGGAGAGTGTGAGTCGGTCGGGGAGAGTGTGAGGAGGAGGCCGGGGAAGAGCGTGAGTCGCTTGGGGAGAGTGTGAGGACAAGGCCGGGGAGGCGAGAGCGAGGCGGCCGGAGAGGCGAGAGCGAGTCGGCCGCTGTTACTCTCTTCCTTCATCAGGAGGTAAACGCAGCACAGATTGGCACTGACACACGTTATAAATACAGCCATTCCTCATTGTTTAACCGCTCACATGACGGCTGTTTGTTTGGTTCGATGGACAAGTTTAAGTGCACGCTCAGGCCTACGTGTTTTACTGTTATGATTACCGTGCACGTGTACATCACCATGATTATGTTAGCCTACCCATCACATGGCTCATTGTGAGTGAAAAAAACACATTAGCGACTACAGAACGGCCGTAGTCGACACAATTATTCATGAAATGTGCATGCGAGTTGTGCATAAACATTGTTGAACGCCACACAAAATGGCGGCGCGGCGCAGAGGATCATGGGAACGGAAAACCATCTATTCCAGGATAGGTTCTGCGTCTGTTTGGTGAAGATGGAGCTTGAACCGAACGCTCCTCAGCTGAAGTATCCTTGTTGTTTAGGTGTGATCGTAGTCTCCTCCCCTGGGGGCGGGGCCTGTTGTGAGGACTTCCTGCAGTCTGTGTACAGAGAGGCGGGGCTCGATCACCTGCTGAGGACTTCACTGACCCAGATCACAGGTAAGGACTCTTACACAGACTTAGAACGGGCTCTAATCGTCTTGGCATCCCAATCGAAAAGCTATGAATGCACAATGATTAAAAATGGTACGAACAACTCCAAATCCAGTCCCAGAGCTTAAAGACGCTATACCTAATCCTTTTCTTGGAATGGAATACGTTTTGTCCTTCGGTTTTATGTAAATGCCCACATTTTGAAAGAGACCTTCTAATCCTAATCGGTGTGGTTGGTGGTACTTTTTGAAGTATCTTGTTAAGCTCCCTTGTTTCTCCCCTGGATGACTAACTCATAACGTTACTGCGCTACTTTACTTTGAAAGAGACCCCTGCGTTACCAATATGTGCCTGTCACATTTTCTTAAGCTGAACTTGTTTATATTACCTTGAAGGTTGTGACAAGTGCTTAAAAAGTCATCCCTGTGAAGAACTGGGATGTTACAAATATGTTGGACCTTGGACAAAAGAAACAGTTTAAAATTGGCACACTTTGTCTTTTACTGTTTGGAAACTGACTGCAGCACTAGTTCAAACTGGGTTGGGGACAGGTGCTGGGATCAGGAAGTGTCTTTATAGTAGAGGGTTGACTGATGAGGGTTTTTCTAAGGCTAATGTCGATTTTGGGGGGATTTTATTGACCGATGCTGATATGCACAATATTTGTCCCGTGTATCATGCTTCTAAACTTAAGAATGTGTCAGTGTTGAACTGTGCCAGCTGGGGGCGCTTTATTAGGGGCATAGGGCTGATTTATTTTGGCAGGTTCCAAAACAAAAAACGGTCTCTTATGGTTCTATTGGCAGATTGCCGATATTGTAAAATACCCAAATATCGGCTCAATATATCAGCTGACCAGCCATTCAAAGTGATATAGAAATGTGCTTGGGATGAACACGTCTCGTTTCCTTTATGCGAGGCTTCAGGAGATCATGTCCCGTCAGGGCAGTGTCTGATGTAAAGGCCTGTGCTCACTGTGGTGCTTGTGTTGGAGGGGCGACAGTGGCGCAGATGGTAGAGAGGGTCGTCTCATGATCGGAAGGTCAGGGGTTCGAATCCCACCTCCTGAAAGTGCACATTGTCGTTGTGTCCTTGGGCAAGACACCTCACCCACATTGCCCCCAGTGTCTGCGTACATTGGTGTATGAATGAGAGTATGAACGGGTGAGTGGATCCTTGCTGTAAAGCGCTTTGAGTGCCTAATGTAGGTGGAAAAGCGCTTTATAAGTTGAGACCATTTACCATTTACCATTGGAGGTGCTGAGTGGGAGAGCAGTCCACAGTGGCAGCCCTTCAGACAGGCCCTGGCAGCGGCGGGCACCACCCTGCAGCCGGGCACCAGCCTGCAGCCGGGCACCACCACCCTGCAGCCGGGCACCACCCTGCAGCCGGGCACCACCCTGCAGCCGGGCACCACCACCCTGCAGCCGGGCACCACCACCCTGCAGCCGGGCACCACCACCCTGCAGCCGGGCACCACCACCCTGCAGCCGGGCACCACCAGCCTGCAGCCGGGCACCACCACCCTGCAGCCGGGCACCACCACCCTGCAGCCGGGCACCACCCTGCAGCCGGGCACCAGCCTGCAGCCGGGCACCTGGTAAGAAATGAATTCAGTCAACTGTATGTTAGTTATGGCATTCTGAAATTCACATGTTTTTAGTCCCTTCTTTGGAAATATTTGTAGATTTTAGTCATAGTTTTAGTCTCAATATCTACTTTTAATTTGGTTTTAGTCTAATGTTTGTCACGTGCTGATATTGTGGAAGTCGGAGGAAGTCTCTTTATGTTTAAAAATAGGACCTGGCAACACTAAATGAAGGGCTCTTTCTGTGTTTTGATCAGATAATCGTCCTCCAAACCAAAAAAAGCTGTTCCACTATGCACGGTGTTTTTGTAATTATGAATAAATCAACATTACAATTACCCCTGGTGCAGTGTTCCTTGTATTTTTTTCCCTATTTTACCTATTTACTCTCTGAAAGGTCTGACATTAGAGCTGCGACTATCCATAGTTTTGGTAATTGATTCATCTGTAGATTACATCCATTAATTGCTTGGCTGTGAAAGATAAAAGGAAACATTATTTTTTCAAACTTTTTGCCATAAAATGTTTGTTGGAGGCTCTTAGTCTTGATTCTGCATTTTGATTGGATGAGACACATTTTTATAATTCTAATTTCATTATCAACTTTTTAATACAATGAATGTGCAAAACACTACTACTACTGCGTTTCCCAGAGTCTGCAGCATGGTAACACAGCGGTTAGTGCTTGTGCTTCACAGCTAGAAGGTCCTGGGTTCGATTCCTGCCTGGACGGGGCCTTTGTGGAATCGATTATGGATCGATTATAGACTCTTGATAACAGGGTATCTGCTTATTGGACGGACTGCCCTGGTTTATGGGAAATTTGGAAAGGCAGCAGCTTGCACGCCACTGCTGTCGCTTGAAATGAACGAGCACTTTGGAGCAGGGAGTGACCGAGTGATGGAATTACACTAGAAAGTAAAGCACAACAACGATGGACTGTATTGGACCTGGCAGCTCACTGTGGAGACGGACAATAGATGGAGTATAGTCTGGGAGGAAAAGGGATGAACTGTGAAAGGGAACTACCTGCTCTGGAGAACTGGACTATTGCTGAGACCAAGTAAAAGCAAATTAATTATAAATTGATGAACTAACACTGGAATAATTCTCTTCCTCCTGAGAGAGGAGGTTTGAAGCAGCTGGACCTCTTATTATCTGTCCTACACCGCCAACACTTTCCTTTCAAGGCCAAGCCACGGGGCTGAACCAGATAAGGAGCTCTCTGGGTCATATTTTACATTACACTGACTTTCAGGATTGTAAACAACTGATTCTGAGCACCAGCCTGGCTCCACATCATGGAGATGGTCCCCGGGCACGGCACTGTCCTCGCCCACTGCTCCCCACGGGTCGTCCAGTGGCGTCACAGGACAAGACAAATTAGGGGGACAATAAAGCATAACTTAACCTTAAAATAAATTTGACAGTTGTCAATTATTGAAATTATTGAAATTAATCTATTAAATATTTCACCGTATGTATGGAATGTATGTATGGAAGCCCGTTTCCGCCATGTAAAAAAAAAAAAGCCCAACAGGAAGTCGAAATTTCGAGATTTAAAGTCATAATTCCATGTTTAAAACACAAAATTGCGAGTTTAAATCTCGAAATTACAACTTTTAAAACTCTGAATTTCGAGATTAAACTCGGAATTACGAGTTAAGATCCGCGATCACAGACGTCAGCCCTATTTTACTTTGAAAATCCGGATGTTGTTGCCGTTCTCTTTCCTGTCTGATGCGTCTGAACTGTGGATCTTGAAATGGCAGCAGAGCCGTATCTTGGAACCGTATCATGCCTGAAAAACAACTGTTATTTTGGGGCAAACTCGTGCCTCTTTGCCTCTGCCATGTCCTATGGACCCCCCTATGGTCTCCCCGCTGGATAAAAGGGCGATGCCGGTGGACAATGGCTAGTTAGCCTGGTTAGCATGTGCAATCGGTGTCATTGTTGATAAAAAAGTCTGCAATGAACCACCAATGCGTCAATCCTGACCCAGTGTGTGATAATCTTCAAGGCTGCATTATGTGGTTACGGCTTTATTGACGTGTTTAGTGTAAAATACTTAATTCCACAAGATCCATTATTGGAGCTGGATGCTAAAGCTGCTAAGAAGCTAGTTAGCTGCGGGTGCTAAGCAATCGGCTACGGCCAGTTGAACATGAAGTGTGAGTAATAAACCAGGCCGGCTCAGTGTGTGATCGTTGTTAAAGGGATGCTTTATGTAGACGGTGGTTTTATTGACTTTATTCAGGCATATTTCACATTTTCACATGATCATGATCATCCGAAGTTCATCGAAGTTCATGATGCTACGATCGTAACATTAGCTTTGGGAATGCCCTGCATCATCAAGGCCTAAACACATTCCATCCCCTGCTTTTAATCCCGGGTGTTGAGGTAAAATAAACACTTCTGTGTCTTTGTAAAAGTCCCAGAGCTGCTGTAGCTCCGGTTCACAACACGATGAAGCTAATCCTTCATGACTGTTTGCATCTGCACCAGTGGTTCCGCTGTCCCCGCCGTACCCACGTCTATGATCACTGATCTGAAAAAATTCTGAGTTTTAAAAATCGTAATTTCGAGATTTAAACTCGAACTTTTGTGTTTTAAACACAGAATTATGACTTGAAATCTCGTAATTTCGACTTCCCGTTGGGCTTTTATTTTTTAACATGGCGGAAATGGGCTTCCATACAAATGCTAGTTTGTATAGCATGTGTCATAGAAGCATCGATCCAGCTTTTTTGCTTCTGATACCGATATTGGGGATGTGAGTATCTATCGATATCCGATACCAACCAATACTCGGAGACGTGCCTGGGTAAGACCTTTAAAGGTGTATTGTGCAACTTTTTATGTAAAAAAAAAAGCCAAGTTAACGTCCATACAGCTGCTGGTCAGTGAACGGTCAAGGAGGCTCTAATATACCTCTTTTAAAGGCACCAAACTGCAGTGGCCCTGATTAAAAACATGACACCTTTTGTCCGTAGTGATGGCACGTGGAAGAGCGCAGAGGGCCGTTTCCTGACCATGTCCTCGCCGGCCCCTCGGCCCGCCCCTCGACCCGCCCCTCCTGTGGGCAGCGGGCCCAAAGTGACCAGGTACCCGACAGTGCCCCAGCAAGAGCCCAACGCCACGCCCCTGCTGTGCCAGTACATCAACAACTACACCCGTGACGTAAGCCTCACCCGCCTCAACCTGAAGCCCCCCCTCACCCCACCCTCACCTCATGTCCTCCTCTGTCCCACAGTGGGCCCGGCCTTGAACGCGGCGCAGTGACCGTCAGTGACCGTCAGTGACCATCAGTGACCGTCAGTGACCGTCAGTGACCATCAGTGACCGTCAGTGACCGTCAGTGACCATCAGTGACCATCAGTGACCATCAGTGACCGTCAGTGACCGTCAGTGACCGTCAGTGACCGTCAGTGACCATCAGTGACCGTCAGTGACCGTCAGTGACCGTCAGTGACCATCAGTGACCGTCAGTGACCGTCAGTGACCGTCAGTGACCATCAGTGACCATCAGTGACCGTCAGTGACCGTCAGTGACCGTCAGTGACCGTCAGTGACCATCAGTGACCGTCAGTGACCGTCAGTGACCGTCAGTGACCATCAGTGACCGTCAGTGACCGTCAGTGACCGTCAGTGACCTCGTCCGGCTGCATTTGTCCTGAATCCTGCCTGTCTTTCAAATGAAATAAAATGTGTTGCACTTCCACCCCCTTTTTTCTTATTTTTGTTGCTATTTTAACACTTTTTTCAAGAAGCTTTTAGGTTCGGTTTGGGTAAAGCCGAACTGGAGAAAATGTGCTTGGTTAACCTTTTTTTTATAACTTTATTTTTATTTGTTGTTATCCATAGTACAAAACAAAAGCACACACACAGGAAACACCAACGAAACAAAGAAAAGAAAGGAAGACAAAAAGGCTTCACTTAAACTGTCTGGACAGTCTTTTTACTGTATCAATAGTTTACAATGTTCTGAGTGTTCCTTAAGAATGGAGTCCATTTTTCCCACAGCTCATCATACTTAATCCTTTTCAATCTGAGATGATGAGTCATTTTTTCCATTATTGACATTCCCTTTACAATCCTGATCCAGTCTTCTCGAGTTTCAACCTTTGTTATTGCAGCCAAAATGAACTTTGTCACAAACACATCTTTCTTAACAAACTGTTATATTTCCCAGATTCATTACCAACAAGTGTTTGGAATTTCATAACCTAAGATTTTAGCCGAGGTTACTCCAACTTGCTCCCAGTATCTGCTCATTTTAATACAAGTGCACGGTTATCGCTCTACACATGGTAGAACCTCCAGCTCTGTTGTGGGCTGGAGGTCTGTCTACTTTCACTTTAAGGTGAACTGAAAAAACCTCTCTCCATGACAGTGAGTTTGTTGTTGATGTTTTTCACACATTTGGAACCACTCATCCTCTGTTAGTTCAACCGTCTCCCATTTCTTATTTATGTACAGTTTTATCCTCTGTGTTCATGCAGGTATGAAAGTCTGGCACTATCGCAGTGATGCTGTGAGTTGTATTCAGTAGTTTTAGTTCCATTTGTTTTGTATAGCAGTTTCTTATTTGTTTTTTAGTGTAGGCCTATATGTGTAATCTCTGATGAATGAATCCTGATTGGCTTTATGATCAGTTCAATCTATTTTGCACACATACAGACTCTCTGTGCAGAGCCCTGCAGGAGAGAGGCAGAGACCCGAGACCCGACCCGAGACCCGACCCGGACCCGACCCGGACCCGGACCCGAGACCCGAGACCCGAGACCCGACCCGAGACCCGACCCGGGATCAAAGGAGAATGTTGTGACCGGACCCGGTCTGCGGAGAGCCTGCGGGGGATCAGGTGCGCTGATGCCCCCAGTCCTGTGTCAGACCCTGTTCTAGCTCCAGTTTGACACACGGGAAACTGTGCGCACGGTTCTGAGAAGTGCCAGCCGCGCATACGGTTCATTTCCAGCTCAGTCCCTCACAAAAGGAAGACGCCTGTCGCCCTGGTCTCTGCACTGGTCACTCAGAAAGTCTGACCAAGACTTTTCCAAAACGGTCCAACTCCCTGTGCCGCGCGCGCTCTGCATCCAGCCAATCCTGACACGCAGGCGGCTCATCACGGTCCACAGCGGAGCGTTCAGAGGAGACCAGCAGAGGGCGCGCAGTGCATCATGGTTACGTTTGCCAGCATGTTTGTGTGCGTGTGCGCGTGTGTGTGGAAAGACCTGCCCTAGTTCTGTTCTGTTCTGAGGCCAGAGCGCAGGTCAAGCCTCAGATGCAAAAAGCAGAAGCTCCAGAGAGAGATCCATCCGCAGCTGAAGGCGGAAGAGGAAACAGCTCTTTGCCTGATCACGCATGATCGGGTATTGCGTGTGTTTTATTGCGAAAGCGCGCACCGGAAGCGCACTCCTCCCCCTCTGTGGGCTTGACGCGCGGTCCAGCCCATAGTCCAGCCCTGCAGCAGAAGAGGCTCCGCTGGAAACACTGTTGCAAACTTTGCCTTGGACTCACGACTCGGATCCAACTTCTCTCGCCATGTTTGTCGCTGTGCTCCGCGCTCCGTGAGCCTCTCCTGCGGGCGCAGCGGGGGAAAAGCCCGTTATTCGCTTCTGTTTGCACCAAGTTCAAGCCCGCGCCTGTTTCCGTGAGATGGACGCCCACGTCAAAGAGGGGCAGCTGTACGTGCAGCATCTGAAGTTTGGAAAGGTGAGAGTCTGCTTTGGGGAGAATTACGCACGCGGAAACTGTTGAAGGGAAGTGTGTGCTGTGTGTTTAAAGTGCGTTAGTCAAAGCTTTGTGATAAGGCTGGTACTTTCTCAAAGTCACGTTTACACTCTCCATCTGAACCCACTTTATTTAGTCCTGGTTCAGACTGGATGTTGACCTTCGTCCTGGTTTAATAAGAGACACTGCTGTTCAGATTTTTTAAACTTTCACCTGGAAACTAAAATCTTCACAATAACATCATTCATTATTGCGCTGATTCAATGTTTATCCCTAGATTTCTTTGGAGAATTGTCATTTCAAGAACCATTTTTCCAAAATGCATGTTTATGTCATTGGTGCCATAATATCTCCATATCAATATCACCGACACACTTAAGACTTTTCAGTCTTGGAACTTTAATATGAAAACATTCCAGAGGGACTTTTCATATCTCATTTCTAACCTGATTCATAGAGTTTTGAATTTTGAAAAAAACAATATTTTTTTTCCGATGACGTTATATCCAAAATCAATCAAATCTACATTTAAAAAGTCAAAGCATTATTTAAAACCTGGCTCGATTCATTTTTTCTGGTTTCGTCGCTGATAATGTAAGAAAGTTTGGTCATTTTTTATATGAAACTTTAAAACATGTATATTTTTCTCGGTCATGCCAGTGACTCTACAGTAAAAGTTCCACATTATTACATGTCCAAAGTTTCCCTGTTGACCTTGTATTTCATGGATCTCTGTAGAGACATAAGTTGTCCGTGTCCTCCGGTGACCTGGAGGAGCCGTGAGCTCCAGAGCACCTATTGTACATGTTTTTACTACTTACTACTAACCTACGCAGACACGGGGAGAACATGCAAACTCCACACAGAAAGGCCCCGTCCAGGTGGGAATGGAACCCGGGACCTTCAAACTGTGAGGCACGAGTGCTAACCGCTGTACCGCCGTGTACTGAATTAGCTCAGTGGAGCAGCGGGGCTAAAATGGCCCCGTCCCGTCTTCCCGAAGCCCAGGGGCCTCCACAATAAACCGAAACAGTCAAGATCGTATCAAGTTAATTCAACTAAATCTGCTTTAGTAACGTGTACTTACATTCTTGACTTTATTTGTCCATGGGATCTCTTTTAGTTTGTCATATTTTGTCATTTTTTGAGCTCAGGGTGCGACCCTGAGCTCAGGCTCTGCCTGAAAATAAAAGTACATTTCCCTGAATATAAAAGTACATTTCCCTGAATATAAAAGTACATTTCCCTGAATATAAAAGTACATTTCCCTGAATATAAAAGTACATTTCCCTGAATATAAAAGTACATTTCCCTGAATATAAAAGTACATTTCCCTGAATATAAAAGTACATTTCCCCTGCTCTTAGTCACATGTTATTTGACACACTTATACCCGTATTTGTGTCAAAGAATTCCCCACGGTGATACAGTTTAACCAAGTTTTATTGCTCAAAAAGATGATGAGATTTTAACCTCTTAACCGAGCACATTTTCTCCAGTTCGGGGGTTTGTATATAAATCTGTATACTGACCAATTTCAAGTTAGTTTTTCATGTTAAAACTAAATAAATATGTGCATCAGTCGCATGACCAGTGTTTGGACCGACAGAGCCATGTGCACAAATATGTCTGAATACATGTAGAGAGGTTTGGGTCATGAGGTGTAGGTGGAGCGACTTACACAACAAATGACAGATTTCCACTGCAGGGCCATAAAATACTTTCCAGTTCCTTCCTCAAAGTCCGAACTCCAGCTCAGAGCCGTGCATTACACGGAACACGCGAGACACACGGAACACGCGAGACACACGCAAACGTCATTCCACTCAAATATGATTCATCCGACATGATTACAATATCCACTTATCGTTCCATTTTAGTAGTAAGTTGTTTTGCATTGGATTTCATGTTTATTGTAGGATATTTAAGAGAAAGTACTTTTTTAACAAATCTTTTTCTGTCATTTTGAAGCTTTAGACGAGTTTTGTTTCTGAGGAATAAAAAGGCCGGTCGTTTTCTCTATTTCTGCAACTTCACATTTTGTCAGATCGCACTGATATTAAAATATATTTCACAATTTCATTTTCTTCTCTTTTTTCAGAAGCGATGCATTTTTACTCCATGTTTAGGAAGTTGTAAGTTTTGTACTGGTGAAGTCGACCCTGGCTTAGGTTTGACAAACCCACAGCGCCGTGTGCAGAGGAAAGTTCTTCTAAGTTTATTTGTTTGTTCTAGTAAAGATCGGCCGTTGTTTTGCTTGTGTCTCGTGTAGTCACGTGGCAGCTTCCCAAAAAAGACAATCAAAACCAGCTCGTGGATGTCGGTCATTTGTCCACATTTGCATTTCTAACATGAATGCCGTGCTCTCCTGCTGAACGTCCCAGTGCCCAGGCTTTTTCCACAGCTCAGGTGCCAGACGGTGAGCAGCAGCTTAACCACGAGGCCAGTGGTTCTTTAACGTGTCCCACTATCGCCTCCTACAATAGTGCCTTGATCTGGACTCGGATCAAGAATAAATCAGGACTAAACTGGAAAGTGTCTATCCTTAAAGCCTCATTAAATCTTTAAAATAAATGATCTGTATAAAAACCAAAGTGAATGAAAGCTGAACCTTTGCTGACCGTGAGGAGCACCTGAAGAACCGGCCTCAGGCTGCTCGCCCACTCACACGCAGTCGCTCTCATTGGGGACAAGTGACAGAGTGCTTTAGAGCCCTGGGCATAGGCAACCTTGGCGGCAATTTAATATTTTTAACCCTTCCATGTCCTCGCCATCTACAACAGCAGACGCTACAGCGGGAGCCACATGTTTACAGACACACATTTGTTTCTCCCTGACATGAAACCAGAATTAACTCTAAATATAAATAATATTATGAAATAAATAATAAATCAATTATTTCTATTTGTTAAATGCCAGAAGAATGAGAGATAGATCTTCTTCACGGTTTTATATCACAATAGTTGGAGGAGTTTGGTGTAACTGAGACACATTTGTAGGTCACCTTGTGTTCATGTGCCTTTTCAGCTCCGCCCAAACATTTTCAACTGGATGAAGATCAGGACTTAGACTTAGTCAAATCAAACCACCATTAAGGAGATCAACCACCTCTTTTAGGGCTAGTGATGCCCCAAAACGTTATTTTGTGATGCCAAATCCATTCTTTGGGAGCAGCTGTGCAGAGTTTCCAATCCTTTCATCTCACATTCTCCCCAACTCTTGCACTGTCTCTGTTACCTCAACGCCTTTTATATAGTGCATGTAAACATCTGGTCCCACTGTAACTTCAGAAGGGAAAGTGACTCGTAAGCTGGAGATGCAAAGCTTTAAACAGCCCCCCCTGGTCCTGCTACACCTCCGGGAGCTGGGTCCTGGTTTTAGCCGTCATCAGCTGAGATGAGGCCCTGACTTGGCCCTGTCCCGCTGCCTGGTCTGCTCATGTGATAAGTTAGATTATTACTGATCTGAAGGAATTGTGAGCAGAATCTGACATGAGGCAAGATCTGAGTTTCTATTGGCCAGAGAAGGTTCTGGATGCAGCCAATGGAAGGGCACGTGATCAGTGGAGCTCCACTTCTCCACAGGAAATGACATCACAGAGGAGTTTTTAAAAGGCGTTATGTTGAGATCCAAAGTGGAGGTTATGTCATTGGAGGTGTGGATGATTCAGAAGCTCCATTTTCATGTGTGGGGAAGTTGCAGTATTTTGTGCAGTACTGTGTACCCTGTGGTTGTATTTAGTCGAGGGTTGGGCGATGTCCCCTTAATTGGCCGTTGACGATGTTTACAGTGAACCATCGTGATGGACGATGATATCGTCCATTTCTCATTATAAGCATTTTTTAAAGACATTTACATAGCCTATATAGAAGCTGCATATTACTATGTATGCTAGGAAAATGTGAGATTGCAGGATAAATGGATCTAAACTAAACATGATCTGAACAGAGTCACGGACACGACTTGTGCAAAAGAAATGTGTTAAAACTCGTGCGTAAAGTCTGAGAGGAGAACGACTTATTCAGAGCGTGAACTCCAAGGCTCTTATCACACTAATACAAATGTAAATCAGAGCTTATTATTTGCATTTGCTCAGTTTTAATGTAATGTTTAAGAAACAGTGGGTGGACGTCGTAGCTTACGTTTTTGAAGCCGCTCCACGCGCCGCCCGGTCCGTGAGCTCGTAACCTGGTAACTCCTGCACCGCGCCTTTCTCTCTCCTCTCTTTCCTCTCTCGGTCCTTCGTGAGAATAATCCAAACCCATGCGCTCAGCTAGCTCCGATGTGAGATCTCGTCATTTTAAAACGGTTTAAGTTTCCGTACGAAGCGAAGCTGATATCGTCCATCGGCACAACCCTAATTTAGTCCTGTTGGTGAGCTGAGTTAAGATACTTTTACAGATACTTTCCCCTTGTTTAGGTCAGTGGCCGTTAGGAATGGCACATCTACATTCTTGAGCCATGATTATTGTGAGGAAAAATATTGTGATTATTCACAAGAACTTCTCACGACATTATATACACATTTTGATGTTTATTTAAAAGTTGTTTTACTTGAAAACCTGTTGAACTTTCAGCTCGTGTTTCTTTTATCTTCATGCTTTTACCATCATGAAAAAAGAATAATGGGCCTAATGAAATCATGATTTTAAAATCACAAATGGGCCATAGAATATTATTGTTTGCAATACCAAAAGGAATGAAATCAGTGTGAATATTTTCAAAGATATTCTGCAAGATATTTTCTCCTATAATCTGACTTGACTTTTGTTTTTACCGTGACATAAGAATCGCAGCTGCACATGGTTCTTTTGGGACTCTTCCGTTGGCAACATTATGCAGTTATCATGTGAAAATGGATACGGTTTGCTCTCTCGGTTAATCTTGACATATTTCCCTCGGTCAGTCTCCTGGTTCAGTGGGCTCATTGTGTCCCAGTATCGGGCCTTTATCTGAAGTGCATTTGCCTATAGCAGTGATCAGGCCTGTCCTGGTGTCTGAGAGGACTCTTTGTGCTCTGATCACATGACACACTCTGACAAAACACTGGCCTAACCCTGCACTCAGCCTCTTCACAACACAACAGTGACGGCGTTTAAAGACCGAGCCAAACCAAAGACCTGCTCCCAATCCGGGCGTTTACAAAGCGGGCCAGAGTGGGCGTGTCCTCTACATAAAGACTTCTAGTTACTCACTTGTGGTTCACAATCCCAGATCATCCCCAGTCAAGTCCTCGTCAGTGCCAGTGCAGTCTCCTGTAGTTACTGAACACTGGAGGTGCTGAGCTTTCAAATGCCCATATAGGGTTTAGTTTATGTTTGTGTCCTCAATATGCAGTTTAAGGTAATCCAGGTGGAGTCAGGATTGAGCTGACACTTTTAAAGCAGTGAGTGTTGGTGTAGAATAAGTAAAGCTACGTTCTCTTCCTTTTAAAGGTGCATTATGCAACTTTTTTATGCG
Source organism: Gobius niger (assembly GCF_951799975.1). Taxonomy (NCBI): domain Eukaryota; kingdom Metazoa; phylum Chordata; class Actinopteri; order Gobiiformes; family Gobiidae; genus Gobius; species Gobius niger. The sequence continues at coordinate 8,750 of NW_027639296.1, read as the reverse complement.
AAAAACCAAAGTGTATATTTGTGCATATGTGACCTTGTAGTGACCCAGCGGCTGTATGAGTGGTCAGCAGGGCACCTTTTACTCTCCATCACGGTGGTCTCAGGATACTTTTTTGTAGGTTTTTTCTGGTGACAGGGTCCGTCAGCCGTGAAAACCTTCCAAACAATTGATACTGGAGCATCGTAAAGACCACCGTGATGGTACTAAAGGTGCCCTGCTGACCACTCATACAGCCGCTGGGTCACTACAAGGTCAAATACACACAAATATACACTTTGGTTTTTCACATAATGCACCTTTAAAGCTCATCCGTTCATATTAGAGGATGTTCACGGTGAAACTGTTACAATGATGTAACTGGTTAACTGAGTGTCACATGCACTTCTGATCTTTTGATCCAGGGCACCAACGTTGGTGTCCTTTTAGTAAATATAATAAACTTTCTAACAAACAAATGATCTGATCCGCCGTAGTCACGGTAACGACTTTATCCTCAATCATGAACTAAGTAAACTTTACAAATATAACATCTAAATGAATGTGCATCATCTGTGACGGGGATCAGAAGCTGTTGTTGTGTTAGTGTGAGTGGTTGGTCGGTGATGGTTAGAGGGTCTGTTGACACAGATGTGTGCAGCTTGCCCCAGGGCAGCTGTGGCCATATATGCACTGTGGAGTGTTAAAAATGTGGAAGCACTTTGAAAAGCAGGTTTATGAAACTGTCATGAAGTGGTGACATAATGCCCATACCCAGTGAGTGTGGGCCGTGTTTCTGACCACAGTGAGCTGGATGTTTTCTTCTCCCTCTCAGACAGCGGGACATGGCACATGCCGAAACCCTGCTGTGTGTACTTAGTGCCTGAGGCGGGTGAGGCCTGGCTGCTCAGTCGTGTAAGGAGCTGATGAGAGCGCTCTTAGGCTCGCACTTCCCAGGAATAATTAGCCATGTGCTCCTAGTGCATTCATCATCTAAAGAGCCATTTTGCTTCCTCTCCTGCCAAACAAAGACGTGTATAAGCTTTTAAAGGTTTTAATCTGTTGCTGTATTGAGCAGTCTGCATGTGGAGGCCGACTTCGAAACTGCCGAAATGAAACGGTGAACTATGCAGGGCCAGGCCTATTTGTGTCCTTCCTATTTGTAAACACATGAATAAAACATTTACTGCAACTTTTAGAAAGTAAATATCAAATTAGGGATATTATTATAGACCTGAAGGCTGAAACTCGTTTGTGAAGGGGATTCAAACACTTTCCTTTTAAAACGGTTTATTTGAATGTAAAATGTCCCCTTTATATTCCCAACATGACCTTCTCATTTTAAAGTCATAATAGTGTAATAGACGACGCCAGCTGGTGAAACAGGTCACAATTTATGATTCTTCCAGAGGATATAATATCAAATCTATCATTGATACACAGTATATTATGGGATTTATATTGATATCGGTTAGCATGTCAAAATATCAGATCGGGACATAAATATTTTCCCTTTAACTTCAAACATATATATATATATATATCGGTCTGTCTTTAATTCTGTTCCTTATGAATAGAAGCGCTCACTTAAAGCATTTGCTCACATTTCAGTGGGAAGAGTTGAAATGACCATTTTATTTCTAAAGCACATTTAAAAACAATCTCAGTCGACAGTAACAACATGTGCAATAAACACAATAAAATGTCAACACCGGTCAAATACACGGCACAAACTGTGTCTGGTCCACATTTAAACTATACATATTTCCTCAAGAACACGGTCATTTCACAAACAGCGTTTACCTAAAGTACAGTTAGTGGGATGCGTCGTCTGTGCTCAGATCTGTGTTTTGAGAATGAGGAAGTGTGGTCTGCATTTGCATCATTTCCACTTCCCTGTTACCTCTGAGCGCCGGAGAGACCAAACCCACTATTACACTTCAATACATTACATCAAATATGTTCACCATGATCTGAATATATTAATAAGTTAATATTAATAATATTAATAATAACTTATTAATATTATTGAATATTAATACGTTAATATTCAATAATATTCAGTAATATTCAGTAATATTCAGTAATATGGAAACAGAATAAAGACTGTGAGCGCTCCGTAGTTGCGATAATTAAAAGTCCTTCATTGTGGCATGGAGTTTCGACGCTATGTCTTCATCATTTTTGTGAATGAATTACTTGCAGGTTTGCATAAATACCCGAGGGAGGGCTCACGTGAGGGGTGTCATGTGACCCAATGTGAAAACAATATATATACACATTAATACATAATACAATGATCATTTATAAGACCACCGAACAACCGGATTTTCTGTCCCATACAATACAGTACCAGGGCTCATACCATCCAAAGGATCATCAGTATCCTGGCCTGGGATCACACTCTGGGCCCAGCCTTTTCTAATCCACCTGTTCTCCTTCAAAAAGCCTCCCACTCTGCGTAAGGAACTACACACCTGCTAACAGCCCACAACCTTCCTACAAAAGCCCATAGGTACCTTCAGGTGTTGCTCCTACCATTGCCGTTCATTCACCAACTGCAACTCCACATGTCGTCTACAGACTCGACTGTACATGTGGAAGCTTCTCCACATGTCGTCTACAGACTCGACTGTACATGTGGAAGCTTCTCCACATGTCGTCTACAGACTCGACTGTACATGTGGAAGCTTCTCCACATGTGTCGTCTACAGACTCGACTGTACATGTGGAAGCTTCTCCACATGTGTCGTCTACAGACTCGACTGTACATGTGGAAGCTTCTCCACATGTCGTCTACAGACTCGACTGTACATGTGGAAGCTTCTCCACATGTGTCGTCTACAGACTCGACTGTACATGTGGAAGCTTCTCCACATGTGTCGTCTACAGACTCGACTGTACATGTGGAAGCTTCTCCACATGTGTCGTCTACAGACTCGACTGTACATGTGGAAGCTTCTCCACATGTGTCGTCTACAGACTCGACTGCACATGTGGAAGCTTCTCCACATGTGTGTCGTCTACAGACTCGACTGTACATGTGGAAGCTTCTCCACACGTGTCGTCTACAGACTCGACTGTACATGTGGAAGCTTCTCCACATGTCGTCTACAGACTCGACTGTACATGTGGAAGCTTCTCCACATGTGTCGTCTACAGACTCGACTGTACATGTGGAAGCTTCTCCACATGTGTGTCGTCTACAGACTCGACTGTACATGTGGAAGCTTCTCCACATGTGTCGTCTACAGACTCGACTGTACATGTGGAAGCTTCTCCACATGTGTGTCGTCTACAGACTCGACTGTACATGTGGAAGCTTCTCCACATGTGTGTCGTCTACAGACTCGACTGTACATGTGGAAGCTTCTCCACATGTGTCGTCTACAGACTCGACTGTACATGTGGAAGCTTCTCCACATGTGTCGTCTACAGACTCGACTGTACATGTGGAAGCTTCTCCACATGTGTCGTCTACAGACTCGACTGTACATGTGGAAGCTTCTCCACATGTGTCGTCTACAGACTCGACTGTACATGTGGAAGCTTCTCCACACGTGTCGTCTACAGACTCGACTGTACATGTGGAAGCTTCTCCACATGTGTGTCGTCTACAGACTCAACTGAACATGTGGAAGCTTCTCCACATGTGTCGTCTACAGACTCAACTGAACATGTGGAAGCTTCTCCACATGTGTGTCGTCTACAGACTCAACTGAACATGTGGAAGCTTCTCCACATGTGTCGTCTACAGACTCGACTGTACATGTGGAAGCTTCTCCACATGTGTCGTCTACAGACTCGACTGTACATGTGGAAGCTTCTCCACATGTGTGTCGTCTACAGACTCAACTGAACATGTGGAAGCTTCTCCACATGTGTCGTCTACAGACTCGACTGTACATGTGGAAGCTTCTCCACATGTGTCGTCTACAGACTCGACTGTACATGTGGAAGCTTCTCCACATGTGTGTCGTCTACAGACTCGACTGTACATGTGGAAGCTTCTCCACATGTGTCGTCTACAGACTCGACTGTACATGTGGAAGCTTCTCCACATGTGTGTCGTCTACAGACTCGACTGTACATGTGGAAGCTTCTCCACATGTGTGTCGTCTACAGACTCGACTGTACATGTGGAAGCTTCTCCACATGTGTCGTCTACAGACTCGACTGTACATGTGGAAGCTTCTCCACATGTGTCGTCTACAGACTCGACTGTACATGTGGAAGCTTCTCCACACGTGTCGTCTACAGACTCGACTGTACATGTGGAAGCTTCTCCACATGTGTGTCGTCTACAGACTCAACTGAACATGTGGAAGCTTCTCCACATGTGTCGTCTACAGACTCAACTGAACATGTGGAAGCTTCTCCACATGTGTGTCGTCTACAGACTCAACTGAACATGTGGAAGCTTCTCCACATGTGTCGTCTACAGACTCGACTGTACATGTGGAAGCTTCTCCACATGTCGTCTACAGACTCGACTGTACATGTGGAAGCTTCTCCACATGTCGTCTACAGACTCGACTGTACATGTGGAAGCTTCTCCACATGTGTCGTCTACAGACTCGACTGTACATGTGGAAGCTTCTCCACATGTGTCGTCTACAGACTCGACTGTACATGTGGAAGCTTCTCCACATGTGTGTCGTCTACAGACTCAACTGAACATGTGGAAGCTTCTCCACATGTGTCGTCTACAGACTCGACTGTACATGTGGAAGCTTCTCCACATGTGTCGTCTACAGACTCGACTGTACATGTGGAAGCTTCTCCACATGTGTCGTCTACAGACTCGACTGTACATGTGGAAGCTTCTCCACATGTGTCGTCTACAGACTCGACTGTACATGTGGAAGCTTCTCCACATGTGTCGTCTACAGACTCGACTGTACATGTGGAAGCTTCTCCACATGTGTGTCGTCTACAGACTCGACTGTACATGTGGAAGCTTCTCCACATGTGTCGTCTACAGACTCGACTGTACATGTGGAAGCTTCTCCACATGTGTGTCGTCTACAGACTCGACTGTACATGTGGAAGCTTCTCCACATGTGTCGTCTACAGACTGGACTGTACATGTGGAAGCTTCTCCACATGTCGTCTACAGACTCGACTGTACATGTGGAAGCTTCTCCACATGTGTCGTCTACAGACTCGACTGTACATGTGGAAGCTTCTCCACATGTGTCGTCTACAGACTCGACTGTACATGTGGAAGCTTCTCCACATGTGTCGTCTACAGACTCGACTGTACATGTGGAAGCTTCTCCACATGTGTCGTCTACAGACTCGACTGTACATGTGGAAGCTTCTCCACATGTGTCGTCTACAGACTCGACTGTACATGTGGAAGCTTCTCCACATGTGTCGTCTACAGACTCGACTGTACATGTGGAAGCTTCTCCACATGTCGTCTACAGACTCGACTGCACATGTGGAAGCTTCTCCACATGTGTCGTCTACAGACTCGACTGTACATGTGGAAGCTTCTCCACATGTGTCGTCTACAGACTCGACTGCACATGTGGAAGCTTCTCCACATGTGTCGTCTACAGACTCGACTGTACATGTGGAAGCTTCTCCACATGTGTCGTCTACAGACTCGACTGTACATGTGGAAGCTTCTCCACATGTGTCGTCTACAGACTCGACTGTACATGTGGAAGCTTCTCCACATGTGTCGTCTACAGACTCGACTGTACATGTGGAAGCTTCTCCACATGTGTCGTCTACAGACTCGACTGCACATGTGGAAGCTTCTCCACACGTGTCGTCTACAGACTCGACTGTACATGTGGAAGCTTCTCCACATGTGTCGTCTACAGACTCACTGAACATGTGGAAGCTTCTCCACATGTGTCGTCTACAGACTCGACTGCACATGTGGAAGCTTCTCCACATGTGTCGTCTACAGACTCGACTGTACATGTGGAAGCTTCTCCACATGTGTCGTCTACAGACTCGACTGTACATGTGGAAGCTTCTCCACATGTGTGTCGTCTACAGACTGGACTGTACATGTGGAAGCTTCTCCACATGTGTGTCGTCTACAGACTCAACTGAACATGTGGAAGCTTCTCCACATGTGTCGTCTACAGACTCGACTGCACATGTGGAAGCTTCTCCACATGTGTCGTCTACAGACTCGACTGTACATGTGGAAGCTTCTCCACATGTGTCGTCTACAGACTCGACTGTACATGTGGAAGCTTCTCCACATGTGTCGTCTACAGACTCGACTGTACATGTGGAAGCTTCTCCACATGTGTGTCGTCTACAGACTGGACTGTACATGTGGAAGCTTCTCCACATGTGTCGTCTACAGACTCGACTGTACATGTGGAAGCTTCTCCACATGTGTGTCGTCTACAGACTCGACTGTACATGTGGAAGCTTCTCCACATGTGTCGTCTACAGACTCGACTGTACATGTGGAAGCTTCTCCACACGTGTCGTCTACAGACTCGACTGTACATGTGGAAGCTTCTCCACATGTGTGTCGTCTACAGACTCAACTGAACATGTGGAAGCTTCTCCACATGTGTCGTCTACAGACTGGACTGTGCATGTGGAAGCTTCTCCACATGTGTCGTCTACAGACTCGACTGCACATGTGGAAGCTTCTCCACATGTGTCGTCTACAGACTCGACTGCACATGTGGAAGCTTCTCCACATGTGTGTCGTCTACAGACTCGACTGTACATGTGGAAGCTTCTCCACATGTGTCGTCTACAGACTCGACTGTACATGTGGAAGCTTCTCCACATGTGTCGTCTACAGACTCGACTGTACATGTGGAAGCTTCTCCACATTGTCGTCTACAGACTCGACTGTACATGTGGAAGCTTCTCCACATGTGTCGTCTACAGACTCGGACTGTACATGTGGAAGCTTCTCCACATGTTCGTCTACAGACTCGACTGTACATGTGGAAGCTTCTCCACATGTGTCGTCTACAGACTCGACTGTACATGTGGAAGCTTCTCCACATGTGTCGTCTACAGACTCGACTGTACATGTGGAAGCTTCTCCACATGTCGTCTACAGACTCGACTGCACATGTGGAAGCTTCTCCACATGTGTCGTCTACAGACTCGACTGTACATGTGGAAGCTTCTCCACATGTGTCGTCTACAGACTCGACTGCACATGTGGAAGCTTCTCCACATGTGTCGTCTACAGACTCGACTGTACATGTGGAAGCTTCTCCACATGTGTCGTCTACAGACTCGACTGTACATGTGGAAGCTTCTCCACATGTGTCGTCTACAGACTCGACTGTACATGTGGAAGCTTCTCCACATGTGTCGTCTACAGACTCGACTGTACATGTGGAAGCTTCTCCACATGTGTCGTCTACAGACTCGACTGTACATGTGGAAGCTTCTCCACACGTGTCGTCTACAGACTCGACTGTACATGTGGAAGCTTCTCCACATGTGTCGTCTACAGACTCAACTGACATGTGGAAGCTTCTCCACATGTGTCGTCTACAGACTCGACTGTACATGTGGAAGCTTCTCCACATGTGTCGTCTACAGACTCGACTGTACATGTGGAAGCTTCTCCACATGTGTCGTCTACAGACTCGACTGTACATGTGGAAGCTTCTCCACATGTGTGTCGTCTACAGACTCGACTGTACATGTGGAAGCTTTCTCCACATGTTGTCGTCTACAGACTCGACTGCACATGTGGAAGCTTCTCCACATGTGTCGTCTACAGACTCGACTGTACATGTGGAAGCTTCTCCACATGTGTCGTCTACAGACTCGACTGTACATGTGGAAGCTTCTCCACATGTGTCGTCTACAGACTCGACTGAACATGTGGAAGCTTCTCCACATGTGTCGTCTACAGACTCGACTGTACATGTGGAAGCTTCTCCACATGTGTCGTCTACAGACTCGACTGTACATGTGGAAGCTTCTCCACATGTGTCGTCTACAGACTCGACTGTACATGTGGAAGCTTCTCCACATGTGTGTCGTCTACAGACTCGACTGTACATGTGGAAGCTTCTCCACATGTGTCGTCTACAGACTGGACTGTACATGTGGAAGCTTCTCCACATGTGTGTCGTCTACAGACTCGACTGTACATGTGGAAGCTTCTCCACATGTGTCGTCTACAGACTCGACTGTACATGTGGAAGCTTCTCCACATGTGTCGTCTACAGACTCGACTGTACATGTGGAAGCTTCTCCACAGTGTGTCGTCTACAGACTCGACTGTACATGTGGAAGCTTCTCCACATGTGTCGTCTACAGACTCGGACTGTACATGTGGAAGCTTCTCCACATGTGTCGTCTACAGACTCGACTGACATGTGGAAGCTTCTCCACAAGTGTCGTCTACAGACTCGACTGTACATGTGGAAGCTTCTCCACATGTGTGTCGTCTACAGACTCGACTGTACATGTGGAAGCTTCTCCACATGTGTCGTCTACAGACTCGACTGTACATGTGGAAGCTTCTCACACGTGTCGTCTACAGACTCGACTGTACATGTGGAAGCTTCTCCACATGTGTGTCGTCTACAGACTCGTCTGTACATGTGGAAGCTTCTCCACATGTGTCGTCTACAGACTCGACTGTACATGTGGAAGCTTCTCCACATGTGTGTCGTCTACAGACTCGACTGTACATGTGGAAGCTTCTCCACATGTGTCGTCTACAGACTCGACTGTACATGTGGAAGCTTCTCCACACGTGTCGTCTACAGACTCGACTGTACATGTGGAAGCTTCTCCACATGTGT
>NW_027639297.1:0-1000 GCF_951799975.1 Gobius niger | reverse complement strand
CAGAAAATAACTGGGCAAACGTGGAAAAATATGTAAAAAAATGAAAATAATTTTGCATCTGAGATGGACCGGGCGGCCTCTCGACCCCGCCCCTCAGAGAGACCGGGCAGACACATGACCCCGCCCCTCAAGGAGACCGGGCAGACACATGACCCCGCCCCTCAGGGAGACCGGGCAGACACGTGACCCCGCCCCTCAGGGGGACCGGGCAGACACATGACCCCGCCCCTCAGGGGGACCGGGCAGACACGTGACCCCGCCCCTCAGGGAGACCGGGCAGACACGTGACCCCGCCCCTCAGGGAGACCGGGCAGACACGTGACCCCGCCCCTCAGGGAGACCGGGCAGACACATGACCCCGCCCCTCAAGGAGACCGGGCAGACACATGACCCCGCCCCTCAGGGGGACCGGGCAGACACATGACCCCGCCCCTCAGGGGGACCGGGCACACACGTGACCCCGCCCCTCAGGGAGACCGGGCAGACACGTGACCCCGCCCCTCAGGGAGACCGGGCAGACACGTGACCCCGCCCCTCAGGGGGACCGGGCAGACACGTGACCCCGCCCCTCAGGGAGACCGGGCGGCCACGCGACCCCGCCCCTCAGGGAGACCGGGCGGTCTCTCCTGGGTGTGGCTCTCATGTGTGGGTGTGGCTCACATGTGTGGCTCACATGTGTGGCTCACATGTGTGGGTCACATGTGTGGGTGTGGCTCACATGTGTGGGTCACATGTGTGGCTCACATGTGTGGCTCACATGTGTGGGTGTGGCTCACATGTGTGGGTGTGGCTCACATGTGTGGGTGTGGCTCACATGTGTGGCTCACATGTGTGGCTCACATGTGTGGCTCACATGTGTGGCTCACATGTGTGGCTCACATGTGTGGGTGTGGCTCACATGTGTGGCTCACATGTGTGGCTCACATGTGTGGGTGTGGCTCACATGTGTGGGTGTGGCTCACATGTGTGGGTGTGGCTCACATGTGTGGCTCACATGTGT
>NW_027639298.1:0-1000 GCF_951799975.1 Gobius niger | reverse complement strand
CTTTTGCCTCTTTTTGCGTTGTCTCGGCACCTCTTTGTCCAGACACTTCCGGTCGAGCGCGAAGCCTGTTCATTTTAACAGAGAACGAGTGAAAATATTCTCCGCTCAAATCTGATGTTCAGTCGATTGATTTGTGTAAAATGTCCGATGTTCATTTGCACCAACATGTCGACACTGCAGTGTTTCTCTGCGCGGCCTGAAAACGGCTTTGTTTTCCTGTAGTGACTGATTTTATGTGCACTTCTCCAGCCCCATGTTAACACATAGGAGAAAAGGGGCAGCACAATTCATGGCGGCGCCCACGCGAGCCTCCGGAATAAGGCGGCACGGTAGCGCAGCGGTTAGCGCCTCCGCTTCACAGCTAGAAGGTCCCGGGTTCGATTCCCACCTGGACGGGGCCTTTCTGTATGGAGTTTGCATGTTCTCCCCGTGTCTGCGTAGGTTTCCTCCGGGTACTCCGGTTTCCCCTACCACTAAAAACATGTGCAATAGGTGAATCCTCCAGCCAGGTGATTCTGACCATCAGCCTGGCTCCACATCATGGAGGCGGGTCCCCGGGCGCGGCACGGCCGTCGACCACTGCTCCTTACGGGTCGCCCCAGTGGCATCGAAGGATGGGTTAAATGCAGAGGACGAATTTCCCTACGGGGACAATAAAGTCTACAAACAAACAAACAAACAATAAGGTGAATAAACTGCATAAAGTGGTAAAATGCATGAATGAGTTAATTTGCATAAATTATGTAAATTGCATAAACTCTTTAAAATTCATAAATCCTAAATGGCATAAACTCTTAAGTTGCATAAACGGGTTAATTTGCATAAATGATTAATATTGGTAAATGGTCTCAACTTATAAAGCGCTTTTCCACCTACATTAGGCACTCAAAGCGCTTTACAGCAAGGATCCTCTCACCCATTCATGCTCTCATTCATACAGCAATGTACGCAGACACTGGGGGCAATGTGTGAAGTGTCTTGCCCAAGGACACAACGACAA
>NW_027639299.1:0-2000 GCF_951799975.1 Gobius niger | reverse complement strand
GTGTCAGTCCCACCTCCCTGACCTCCGGTGTCGCCGCCCTGCGTGTTCGAATGATGTCGTCGTCTGTAACGTGACTCCGGAGCCGCGTCTTTTACAATGAAACTTTTGATATTTGAGCCTTTCTGGAAAACTGGCGTCAGGAACAAGGATTAGTGCAGGTTTTAGACTGAATAGGCTGTTCTCTTCTGCTGCACAGGGAGGACAGTGTGGTTCTGTTTTGCTATTTAGGTTTTACAGTGAGAGTTCCTCCCCCTTCCTTATGGCTGGTGCACACACTGCAAATGTTTTTTGTCTTATGAGATAGTTTGATGTCACACTGAAGACGTGGGAATTGTTAACCTCTTAACTCCCGCCTGAACCGAGAGGATCTTTATCATCACGTCATCAGATTTTTTTCCCATCATTTTTTTGTTGGGTATTTAACTCATTTTTGTAACTTTATTGTCATTTTTTTTGTCATTTTATGTCACATTTTTGTCATTTTTTGTCACATTTTTGTAATTTTTTTGTCATATTTTTGTCTTTTTTTTTTGTCATTTTTTGTCTTTTTTGTGTGATTTTTGTGTGATTTTTTTGTCATATTTTTGTTATTTTTTTGTGTGTAATTTTTGGTCTTTTTTGTGTGATTTTTTTGTCATTTTTTGTCACATTTTTGTCATTTTTTTGTCATATTTTTGTCATTTTTTGTCATATTTTTGTCATATTTTTGACATTTTTTCCGTCCATTTTTTGTCAATTTTTTGTGATTTTTTGTCACATTTTTGTCTTTTTTTTTTGTAGTTTTTTGTCATTTTTTTGTCATTTTTTTTCCATTTTTTGGTCATATTTTTGTCATTTTTTGGTCATTTTTTGTCATTTTTTGTCACATACTTTTGTCATTTTTTGTCATTTTTTTGTCATTTTTTTGTCATTTTTTGTCACATTTTTGTCATTTTTTTGTCCAATTTTTGTCATTTTTTTTTGGTCAAATTTTTGTCATTTTTTCGACATTTTTTTGTCAATTTCTTGTGACATTTTTGTGACATTTTTGCCACTTTTTCATCAATTTTTCATCACTTTTTTGTCACATTTCCATCATTGTTTTCGTCTCAGTTCTGTCGCTATTTTCACAGCTTTTTTCCAGAAGCTTTTGGATTGGGGTAAAGCCAAACTGGAGAAAATGTGCTCGGTTCAGGTGGGAGTTAAGGGGTCAGTAAATCCACCTACGCTTCTCCCGTGTGTCCAGAATCGACTCGTCTCATTGTGTCTTTCTGTGCATCACACATTACACGTGTGAGTCATGAACCCCCCCACACTCGTCACGGCTCTGCACAAACATCATGTCGTGTGAGCTCAGCTTTACCAGGGAGGGCATCTGGGTTAAAATCATAATAATCTGCCCTTCCTCCCTCTGGTGTTTCATTACTGTGAATGTGTGTAATTATGTGAAGCCGGGGACACGTCGTCATTATGAGTGTTTACTGAGTCTGTGTTACGACAGGTCTGTGGAATTATGGGTAAAAACAAACATGAGCAAAGAGAATCAAAGAGTCTGAGAACTTGTTCTTGTGTTCGGCAGAGTGTCTTTGTTTTCACAGAGTTCACACTGACGTCAGGCTGGAACCTGAACCACGTCAGCCTCTGTTTGGCCTCACTCTCTCCCCCCCTCTCCTCTCTCTCTCCTCTCTCTCCTCTCTCTCCTCTCTCTCCTCTCTCTCCTCTCTCTCCTCTCTCTCCTCTCTCTCCTCTCTCTCCTCTCTCCCCTCTCTCTCTCTCTCTCTCCTCTCTCTCCTCTCTCTCCTCTCTCTCCTCTCTCTCCTCTCCCCTCTCTCTCCTCTCTCTCCTCTCTCTCTCCTCTCTCTCCTCTCTCTCCTCTCTCTCCTCTCTCTCTCTCTCTCTCTCCTCTCTCCCCTCTCTCCTCTCTCTCCTCTCTCCTCTCTCTCTCTCCTCTCTCTCCTCTCTCTCCTCTCTCTCCTCTCCCCTCTCTCTCCTCTCTCTCCTCTCTCTCCTCTCTCTCTCTC
>NW_027639300.1:0-4000 GCF_951799975.1 Gobius niger | reverse complement strand
ACGATTATTCAAACGATTATTTGTTGCCTTTAAAAAAATCCATCAAAAAAGTGACAAAAATCCATCAAAAAAAGACAAAAATCCATCAAAAAAGTGACAAAAATCCATCAAAAAAAGACAAAAATCCAGCAAAAAAATGACAAAAATCCATCAAAAAAGTGACAAAAATCCATCAAAAAAGTGACAAAAATCCATCAAAAAAAGACAAAAATCCAGCAAAAAAGTGACAAAAATCCAGCAAAAAAGTGACAAAAATCCAGCAAAAAAGTGACAAAAATCCAGCAAAAAAAGACAAAAATCCAGCAAAAAAGTGACAAAAATCCATCAAAAAAATAACAAAAATTCAGCAAAAAAGTGACAAAAATCCATCAAAAAAATGACAAAAATCCAGCAAAAAATGACAAAAATCCATCAAAAAAGTGACAAAAATCCATCAAAAAAGTGACAAAAATCCATCAAAAAAGTGACAAAAATCCATCAAAAAAAATGACAAAAATCCATCAAAAAAGTGACAAAAATCCATCAAAAAAAAATGACAAAAATCCATCAAAAAAGTGACAAAAATCCATCAAAAAAATGACAAAAATCCATCAAAAAAGTGACAAAAATCCATCAAAAAAAAATGACAAAAATCCATCAAAAAAGTGACAAAAATCCATCAAAAAAATGACAAAAATCCAGCAAAAAATGACAAAAATCCATCAAAAAAGTGACAAAAATCCATCAAAAAAAATGACAAAAATACAGCAAAAAAAGTGACAAAAATCCATCAAAAAATGACAAAAATCCATCAAAAAAGTGACAAAAATCCATCAAAAAAGTGACAAAAATCCATCAAAAAAGTGACAAAAATACAGCAAAAAAATGACAAAAATCCAGCAAAAAAGTGACAAAAATCCAGCAAAAAAAATGACAAAAATCCATCAAAAAAAAGACAAAAATCCAGCAGAAAAATGACAAAAATCCCAAAATTAAAAATGAGGAAAAAAAAGAAAAAAAAAACAATATTTCGATTAATTGCACAGCCCTAGTGGATGATGACCGGAGAGGAACATTGAGGAGAACCAGGCACAGAGGGAGGAGGGAGGGAGAGCAGCAGGGGGTCTGGTGGACAGGTAGAGCCGGGTGTCCAGGGGGAGAAGGTAGATGATGAATAAGAGCGGGCCAAGGACGGAGCCTCGGGGAACACCAGAGGGGAAATGGCTGATGATGATTATGTGGCACTTCCAGGGCTCCGTGCTGTGACACCATCTCCATACCCCACAGCTGCAGAAAAAACAAAACCAAAAAAGGGAACATTTGATCCAATTTATTTTTGAAATCCCTTTTCCCCTCGAGGAGTCTCTGGTTTAGGAGTTTGTGAGGCTCGTGTTGATGCCGCCCTGAGCTCCTCCTCCTCCCTCTCCTCCTCCTCTTCCTCCCTCCTCCCCCCCTCCTCCTCCTCGGTTAGTGCCAGATCGTGTGCTCCGGAGGGACGGTCTGCTGTGAGTTTGTATAGATCTATGAGTTGGTTTGTCTAAAAATACAAATAATCCTAATCCTTAAAGTTAACCCCTTAACTCCCGCCTGAACCGAGCACATTTTCTCCAGTTTGGCTTTACCCCAATCCAAAAGCTTCTGGGAAAAAGCTGTGATAATAGCAACAAAACAATGATGGAAATGTGACAAAAAAGGGAGAAAACATTGACAAAAAAGTGACGAAAAATTTATGAAAAAGTGGCAAAAATGTCACAAGAAATTGACAAAAAAATGACGAATAAATGACAAAAATGTGACAAAAAATTACAAAAAATTGATAAAAAAAAATGTGACAAAAAATTGACGAAAAATTGACGAAAAATGTGACAAAAAAATGACAAAAATGTGACAAAAAATTACAAAAATGTGACAAAAAAGTGACAAAAATGTGACAAAAAATTACAAAAAAGTTAAAAAAAAATTGATAAAAAATTGACGAATAAATGACAAAAATTTGACAAAAAATTACAAAAAATTGATTAAAAAAATGTAAAAAATGTGACAAAAATGTGACAAAAATGTGACAAAAAATGACAAAAATGTGACAAAAAATGTGACAAAAAATGACAAAAATGTGACAAAAAATGTGACAAAAAATGACAAAAATGTGACAAAAAATGTGACAAAAATGTGACAAAAATGTGACAAAAAATGACAAAAATGTGACAAAAATGTGACAAAAAATTGATAAAAAATGTGACAAAAATGTGACAAAAAAATGACAAAAATGTGACAAAAATGTGACAAAAATGTGACAAAAAATGTGACAAAAATGTGACAAAAAATGACAAAAAAATGACAAAAATGTGACAAAAAAATGACAAAAAAATGACAAAAAAATGTGACAAAAATGTGACAAAAATGTGACCAAAAAATGACAAAAATGTGACAAAAATGTGACAAAAAAATGACAAAAAAATGACAAAAATGTGACAAAAATGTGACAAAAAATGTGACCAAAAAATGACAAAAATGTGACAAAAATGTGACCAAAAAATGACAAAAATGTGACAAAAATGTGACAAAAATGTGACAAAAAAGTAAAAAAAAAATTGATATAAAAAGGACGAAAAAATGACAAAAAAGTGACAAAAAAATGACAAAAATGTGACAAAATGTGACAAAAATGTGACAAAAATGTGACAAAAAAATGACAAAAAAATGACAAAAATGTGACAAAATGTGACAAAATGTGACAAAAATGTGACAAAAATGTGACAAAAAAAATGACAAAAATGTGACAAAAAAATGACAAAAATGTGACAAAAAAATCACAAAAATGTGACAAAAAAATGACAAAAAAGTTACAAAAATGAGTGTAATACCCGACAAAAAAATGTTGGAAAAAAAAAGTGATGCCGTGAGGAAAAAGCTCCTCTCGGTTCAGGCGGGGGTTAAGAGGTTTAAACATTTCCCTGGCCCTAACCTTTATTTGTGTCATGATATCTCACGTTTTCACAGCAGACTGTCCCTCCGGAGCAGAACATCTAGCACTAACCCTCCTCCTCCTCCTGCTCCTCCTCCCGCTCCTCCTCCCCTGCTCCTCCTCCTCCTCTTTTGTTGTGGTTGATGATGTCGTCGCCATAGTAACGGCGTGCTCTTCCTCAGGCGCCGTCACGCCAACTCGCTCACCTCCCCGGCCGAGAGCGCAGAGCCCCCTGCTGGAGGGTGTGCGGACGTGCGGGTGCCCAGCACCGCCCTGCACGTCTTTGTGAGTACTACTTATACTACTACTACTACTTATACTACTACTACTTATACTACTTATACTACTTATACTACTACTACTTATACTACTACTACTACTACTTATACTACTACTACTACTACTACTTATACTACTACTTATACTACTACTACTACTACTACTACTACTACTACTTATACTACTACTTATACTACTACTACTACTACTACTACTTATACTACTACTACTGCTACTACTTATACTACCAGTACTACTTATACTACTACTACTACTTATACTACTACTACTACTACTACTACTTATACTTATACTACTTATACTACTACTACTTATACTACTACTACTACTACTACTTATACTACTACTTATACTACTACTACTTATACTACCTGTACTACTTATACTACTTATACTACTAACGCTACTAATACTACTTATACTACTGATACTTATACTACTGCCAATACTACTAATACTACCAGTACTACTAATAACACTACTTACACTACTAATACAACTTATACTATCAGTAATCCTTACACCACAGTGCAAATACTGCTTTTACCAATACTTCCAGTACTACCAACACTACTGATAATAATACTTATACTACCAGTACTACTTATACAACTACTGATAGATATTCATTCATGTTTAGTGAATTTCAGCTTTTACTGTTTGTGAAAAGTATTTTTCGGTTGTTTCTGGTTTTATTCACACGGTGGAAACTTTCGTAGTTGAAATGTGTTAAATAAATATAAGTAAAAAATATAT
>NW_027639301.1:0-27500 GCF_951799975.1 Gobius niger | reverse complement strand
GTCCTCTGTCCTCTCACGTGTCCTCTGTCCTCTCACGTGTCCTCTGTCCTCTCACATGTCCTCTGTCCTCTCACGTGTCCTCTGTCCTCTCACGTGTCCTCTGTCCTCTCACGTGTCCTCTGTCCTCTCACGTGTCCTCTGTCCTCTCACATGTCCTCTGTCCTCTCACGTGTCCTCTCACATGTCCTCTGTCCTCTCACGTGTCCTCTCACATGTCCTCTGTCCTCTCACATGTCCTCTCACATGTCCTCTCACATGTCCTCTCACATGTCCTCTGTCCTCTCACATGTCCTCTCACATGTCCTCTCACATGTCCTCTCACATGTCCTCTGTCCTCTCACATGTCCTCTCACATGTCCTCTCACATGTCCTCTGTCCTCTCACATGTCCTCTCACATGTCCTCTCACATGTCCTCTCACATGTCCTCTGTCCTCTCACATGTCCTCTCACATGTCCTCTCACATGTCCTCTCACATGTCCTCTGTCCTCTCACATGTCCTCTCACATGTCCTCTCACATGTCCTCTCACATGTCCTCTCACATGTCCTCTCACATGTCCTCTGTCCTCTCACATGTCCTCTCACATGTCCTCTCACATGTCCTCTCACATGTCCTCTCACATGTCCTCTCACATGTCCTCTCACATGTCCTCTCACATGTCCTCTCACATGTCCTCTGTCCTCTCACATGTCCTCTCACGTGTCCTCTGTCCTCTCACGTGTCCTCTGTCCTCTCACATGTCCTCTCACATGTCCTCTCACATGTCCTCTGTCCTCTCACATGTCCTCTCACGTGTCCTCTGTCCTCTCACGTGTCCTCTGTCCCTCAGGTGAACATGTTCGTCTTCCTGTCCGTGGTCTGTGTCCTCCTGAGTCTGGCCGGGTTCGTCCTCTGCTGTCAGGGAGCTCAGCTGGTGTCCAACATGAGCGGCTGCCAACAGGTCAGTCCCTCAGCCCTGTGGTCAGACGTGTGGTCAGACGTGTGGTCAGACGTGTGGTCAGGCGTGTGGTCAGGCGTGTGGTCAGACGTGAGGTCAGACGTGTGGTCAGCCCTGTGGTCAGCCCTGTGGTCCTTGCAGGTGGAGGACATGTGTTACTGCTGCCTCTTGGCCCGGAGCTCCACCTGCCCCGAGGACAAACTGCTGGAGCTGCAGCCGGCGCATTCCTGCACCACCATGAAGATCCTGCTGAAGGTCAGAGCCCCCCCTCCCTCAGGTGTCCCCCCCCCCCTCACGTGTCCCCCCCCTCTCACCCTGCTGTTCCTCTTGTCTCCTGTAGAAGGTGCTGTTCGCCCTCTGCGCCCTGAACGCCCTGACCACGGCCGTGTGCCTCATGGCGGCCGCTCTCAGATACCTGCGCCTCTTCAACCGCAGGACGTCCTGTCTGGTACGACGCCGTAGTTTGTGGGGTTCCCCTGTAGTGCCCCGGCCCCCGTACACTCTGGGGGGGGGGCTCAGTAACCCTGACCTTTGACCTTTGCTCTCTGACAGGACGAGCCTCAGCGTCCCGCAGAGGGAGAAGAACCCGCCCTGGAGCCGGACCCCGAGGAGTTCGTGCCCCCGGCTCCGCCCCCCTCTTACTTCTCCACCTTCTACTCCTACACCCCCCGACTGGCCCGACGGTAACGCCCCCCCCCCCCCCCCCCCCCCTCTCTGCCCTGGTTTAAGGGTGTCCTGGTTTAAGGGTGTCCTGGTTTAACAGTGTCCTGGTTTAAGGGTGTCCTGGTTTAAGAGTGTCCTGGTTTAAGGGTGTCCTGGTTTAAGAGTGTCCTGGTTTAAGGGTGTCCTGGTTTAAAGGTGTCCTGGTTTAAGGGTGTCCTGGTTTAAAGGTGTCCTGGTTTAAGGGTGTCCTGGTTTAAAGGTGTCCTGGTTTAAGGGTGTCCTGGTTTAAGGGTGTCCTGGCTTAAGGGTGTCCTGGTTTAAGGGTGTCCTGGTTTAAGGGTGTCCTGGTTTAAGGGTGTCCTGGTTTAAAGGTGTCCTGGTTTAAGGGTGTCCTGGTTTAAAGGTGCCCTGGTTTAAGAGTGTCCTGGTTTAAAGGTGTCCTGGTTTAAGAGTGTCCTGGTTTAAAGGTGTCCTGGTTTAAGAGTGTCCTGGTTTAAAGGTGTCCTGGTTTAAGAGTGTCCTGGTTTAAGGGTGTCCTGGTTTAAAGGTGTCCTGGTTTAAGGGTGTCCTGGTTTAAGGGTGTCCTGGTTTAAGGGTGTCCTGGTTTAAGAGTGTCCTGGTTTAAGGGTGTCCTGGTTTAAGGGTGTCCTGGTTTAAGAGTGTCCTGGTTTAAGAGTGTCCTGGTTTAAGGGTGTCCTGGTTTAAGGGTGTCCTGGTTTAAGAGTGTCCTGGTTTAAGGGTGTCCTGGTTTAAGGGTGTCCTGGTTTAAGGGTGTCCTGGTTTAAGAGTGTCCTGGTTTAAGGGTGCCCTGGTTTAAGGGTGTCCTGGTTTAAGGGTGTCCTGGTTTAAGGGTGTCCTGGTTTAAGAGTGTCCTGGTTTAAGAGTGTCCTGGTTTAAGGGTGTCCTGGTTTAAGGGTGTCCTGGTTTAAGGGTGTCCTGGTTTAAGTGTGTCCTGGTTTAAGGGTGTCCTGGTTTAAAGGTGTCCTGGTTTAAGGGTGTCCTGGTTTAAGAGTGTCCTGGTTTAAGGGTGTCCTGGTTTAATGATGCCCTGGTTTAAGGGTGTCCTGGTTTAAGGGTGTCCTGGTTTAAGTGTGTCCTGGTTTAAGGGTGTCCTGGTTTAAGGGTGTCCTGGTTTAAGGGTGTCCTGGTTTAAGGGTGTCCTGGTTTAAGAGTGTCCTGGTTTAAGGGTGTCCTGGTTTAAGTGTGTCCTGGTTTAAAGGTGTCCTGGTTTAAGAGTGTCCTGGTTTAAGGGTGTCCTGGTTTAAGAGTGTCCTGGTTTAAGGGTGTCCTGGTTTAAGGGTGTCCTGGTTTAAGAGTGTCCTGGTTTAAAGGTGTCCTGGTTTAAGAGTGTCCTGGTTTAAGTGTCCTGGTTTAAGAGTGTCCTGGTTTAAGGGTGTCCTGGTTTAAGGGTGTCCTGGTTTAAGGGTGTCCTGGTTTAAGAGTGTCCTGGTTTAAGAGTGTCCTGGTTTAAGGGTGTCCTGGTTTAACAGTGTCCTGGTTTAAGAGTGTCCTGGTTTAAGTGTCCTGGTTTAAGGGTGTCCTGGTTTAAGGGTGTCCTGGTTTAAGGGTGTCCTGGTTTAAGGGTGTCCTGGTTTAAGGGTGTCCTGGTTTAAGTGTCCTGGTTTAAGGGTGTCCTGGTTTAAGGGTGTCCTGGTTTAAGGGTGCCCTGGTTTAAGAGTGTCCTGGTTTAAGGGTGTCCTGGTTTAAGAGTGTCCTGGTTTAACAGTGTCCTGGTTTAAGGGTGTCCTGGTTTAAGGGTGTCCTGGTTTAAGTGTCCTGGTTTAAGGGTGTCCTGGTTTAAGGGTGTCCTGGTTTAAGTGTCCTGGTTTAAGAGTGTCCTGGTTTAAGGGTGTCCTGGTTTAAGGGTGCCCTGGTTTAAGGGTGTCCTGGTTTAAGAGTGTCCTGGTTTAAGGGTGTCCTGGTTTAAGGGTGTCCTGGTTTAAGTGTCCTGGTTTAAGGGTGTCCTGGTTTAAAGGTGTCCTGGTTTAAAGGTGTCCTGGTTTAAGAGTGTCCTGGTTTAAAGGTGTCCTGGTTTAAAGGTGTCCTGGTTTAAGGGTGTCCTGGTTTAAGAGTGTCCTGGTTTAAGTGTGTCCTGGTTTAAGAGTGTCCTGGTTTAAGGGTGTCCTGGTTTAAGAGTGTCCTGGTTTAAGGGTGTCCTGGTTTAAGGGTGTCCTGGTTTAAGAGTGTCCTGGTTTAAGGGTGTCCTGGTTTAAGTGTCCTGGTTTAAGGGTGCCCTGGTTTAACAGTGTCCTGGTTTAAGGGTGCCCTGGTTTAAGGGTGTCCTGGTTTAAGGGTGTCCTGGTTTAAGAGTGTCCTGGTTTAAGGGTGTCCTGGTTTAAGGGTGCCCTGGTTTAAGGGTGTCCTGGTTTAAGAGTGTCCTGGTTTAAGGGTGTCTTGGTTTAAGGGTGCCCTGGTTTAAGGGTGTCCTGGTTTAAGTGTCCTGGTTTAACGGTGCCCTGGTTTAAGTGTCCTGGTTTAAGGGTGTCTTGGTTTAAGGGTGTCCTGGTTTAAGGGTGCCCTGGTTTAAGGGTGTCCTGGTTTAAGGGTGTCCTGGTTTAAGGGTGTCCTGGTTTAAGAGTGTCCTGGTTTAAGGGTGTCCTGGTTTAAGTGTCCTGGTTTAAGGGTGTCCTGGTTTAAGGGTGCTTTGGTTTAAGAGTGTCCTGGTTTAAGGGTGTCCTGGTTTAACAGTGCCCTGGTTTAAGAGTGTCCTGGTTTAAGGGTGTCCTGGTTTAAGGGTGTCCTGGTTTAAGGGTGTCCTGGTTTAAGAGTGTCCTGGTTTAAGGGTGTCCTGGTTTAAGGGTGTCCTGGTTTAAAGGTGTCCTGGTTTAAGGGTGTCCTGGTTTAAGGGTGTCCTGGTTTAAGGGTGCCCTGGTTTAAGGGTGTCCTGGTTTAAGGGTGTCCTGGTTTAAGGGTGTCCTGGTTTAACAGTGTCCTGGTTTAAGAGTGTCCTGGTTTAAGGGTGTCCTGGTTTAAGGGTGTCCTGGTTTAAGAGTGTCCTGGTTTAAGGGTGTCCTGGTTTAAGGGTGTCCTGGTTTAAGAGTGCCCTGGTTTAAAGGTGTCCTGGTTTAACAGTGTCCTGGTTTAAGGGTGTCCTGGTTTAAGGGTGTCCTGGTTTAAGGGTGTCCTGGTTTAAAGGTGTCCTGGTTTAAGGGTGTCCTGGTTTAAAGGTGTCCTGGTTTAAGAGTGTCCTGGTTTAAAGGTGTCCTGGTTTAAGGGTGTCCTGGTTTAAGGCTGTCCTGGTTTAATGGTGTCCTGGTTTAAAGGTGTCCTGGTTTAAGGGTGTCCTGGTTTAAGTGTGTCCTGGTTTAAGGGTGTCCTGGTTTAAGGGTGTCCTGGTTTAAGGGTGTCCTGGTTTAAGGGTGTCCTGGTTTAAGGGTGTCCTGGTTTAAAGGTGTCCTGGTTTAAGAGTGTCCTGGTTTAAGGGTGTCCTGGTTTAAGGGTGTCCTGGTTTAAGAGTGTCCTGGTTTAACAGTGTCCTGGTTTAAGAGTGTCCTGGTTTAAGTGTGTCCTGGTTTAAGGGTGTCCTGGTTTAAAGGTGTCCTGGTTTAAGTGTGTCCAGGTTTAAGTGTCCTGGTTTAAGGGTGTCCTGGTTTAAGAGTGTCCTCGTTTAAGGGTGTCCTGGTTTAAGGGTGTCCTGGTTTAAGGGTGTCCTGGTTTAAGGGTGTCCTGGTTTAAGAGTGTCCTGGTTTAAGTGTGTCCTGGTTTAAGAGTGTCCTGGTTTAAGGGTGTCCTGGTTTAAGGGTGTCCTGGTTTAAGGGTGTCCTGGTTTAACGGTGCTTTAAGGGTGTCCTGGTTTAAGGGTGTCCTGGTTTAAGGGTGTCCTGGTTTAAGGGTGTCCTGGTTTAAGGGTGTCCTGGTTTAAGGGTGTCCTGGTTTAAGGCTGCCCTGGTTTAAGGGTGTCCTGGTTTAAGGGTGTCCTGGTTTAAGGGTGTCCTGGTTTAAGGGTGTCCTGGTTTAAGGGTGTCCTGGTTTAAGGGTGCCCTGGTTTAAGGGTGTCCTGGTTTAAGGGTGTCCTGGTTTAAGGGTGCCCTTGTTTAAGGGTGTCCTGGTTTAAGGGTGTCCTGGTTTAAGGGTGCTTTGAGGGTGCCCTGGTTAAGGGTGCTTTAAGGGTGCTTTGAGGGTGCCCGCCCGGGGCTCAGCTGGTTCTCGTGTGCAGTGTGTTCAGGGACGGGGTCATCCCTCTGCCGCACATCTACGGCGCTCGGATCAAAGGCGTGGAGGTGTTCTGCCCGCTGGACCCGCCCCCGCCGTACGAGGAGGTGGAAGGAGGCGGGGCTATGGCGCAGGTGGGTGTGGTCTATTCTGTAACGGTCGCCTGTGAAGCCGTGGATTGTACTGACTGTGTGTGTGTGTGTGTGTGTGTGTGTGTGTGTGCAGGGGCCCGACCACAGGAGCGCGGGGGCCTCGTCCTCTCCGGCCCGTGAGTCACACATCACACCTACAACAGTGGTTCCCAAAGAGGGACCACAAAGACCCCCGGTAAACCCCCCATAAACTGATTTAATAACGACGTGTGACCCTGTGCTCTTCCCTGTCAGCGCCTGCAGAGGAGCCCAGAGAGGAGGTCCCCCTGGAGCCGCTCCCCTCAGCCGGGCCCCCAGATGATGAGGCCCCGGGCCCCCTCTGCCCCTCAGCCGGGCCCCCAGATCGACCCCCGGACCCCCTCCTCCCCTCAGCCCCAGACCGACCCCCGGACGCCCCCCCCGCGGTGGGGTCAGTCAGGAGGAAGACCAGGCTGTCGCGCAGCAGCAGTGACCCTCTGCTGACCGAGGACCAGGCGAAAGGTACAGGTCAAAGGTCAACCTCTGACCTTTTATGTGAAAAATAAAGTTGGTGTTAAAGGGGGGGTATCATTCCAGCTTTCCATCCTGTTATTCTGTCCCTCCCTCATTAAAAACATGGCTGAAGTGTTGCCTTGGCACATTCACGTATTTCTGAGTAATCTGTAAAAACTCTGATGGCGGCCATTTTAGGGATAGGTTTGCCTGAGTCCTCCTAGGAACGCCCCCACCTCCTGGAGACGCCTCCGAGCTTTGGTCACCAGCCGAGTAACCAACCACTGCTCCTCAGCAGAACCCCCTCCCCACTGATGCCACAGACAGCGTGTGGAGGGGGCGTGTCTAAAGGCTCAGAGGTTCTTAAAGAGACAGAGGCCTATTTCAAGACATTCACTACAGCCATTTTGAGAGAGACATTTTATACAAGGCAGTTATTCTAATTTACTGCATTTACAGACCAACAGAAGGTTTGTCATCATTGTAGTGAGATATAGACTGGTGCTATGGGACTGACAAAAGCAGAACACTCCCTCTTTAAAGCAGAACACCCCCTCTTTAAAGCAGAACACCCCCTCTTTAAAGCAGAACACCCCCTCTTTAAAGCAGAACACCCCCTCTTTAAAGCAGAACACCCCCTCTTTAAAGCAGAACACGCCCTCTTTAAAGCAGAACACCCCCTCTTTAAAGCAGAACACCCCCTCTTTAAAGCAGAACACCCCCTCTTTAAAGCAGAACACCCCCTCTTTAAAGCAGAACACCCCCTCTTTAAAGCAGAACACCCCCTCTTTAACAGGTATTTGACCTTTTGGCCCCGATGGCCTGTGGGACACTCCAGGTTCAATCGTTTTTTTAGGTTTTCTCTGCTGATTGAATCGTTTCCATGGTTACATATACTGTACATCCCATTCCAGAAACCCTAAAAAACAGAAATAAAACTGATCCTGAAGCTTCACCGGGATGGAAAAAACCAAAACAAGCTCTCCAGAATCCCTCTGACAAAGTCTTTGTAACGAAAGAAACCACAGATTTAAACCAGGAGATTTCGTCGCCGCCATTTTAGCCTTATTTGTACATGAAGAGATCAAATTACTAAATCATTGCAATACATTTGTTTCTCAGACTGATCCCAGTGATCTGACATCTGTACATTTCAGAAGTTTCCCTGTTCAGCTGCCGGGTCTTTCTCTCCGAGCCGCTGAAACCTGGCGGTATCTGTGAGTTTACAAACACGTGAATCCATCTGGAACCGCCCCCGATACAATATTAGAGAACTTTATTTAAAACCAAACACTGCGTGGATCTGCCGTGTTCTGGACCCAAACGTGTGACCTGATGATCACGGATGTCAGTGCACATGTTACTGCCTCTGGAACACGGATCTGGCTCCAAGGCCGTGGGAACCCAGGGTGCTGAGGGCGCTGCAGCACCCCCTGGTGGATAGCTTGTGAACAGGCAAGGCAATAATAACCCCTTAACTCCCACCTGAACCGAGCACATTTTCTCCAGCTTTACCCCAATCCAAAAGATTCTGGTGTGAAAATAGCAACAAAACTGAGACAAAAACAATGATGGAAATGTGAAAAAATGTAGAAAAAATGACAAAAATTGACAAATATTTGACCAAAAAAATGCGAATAATTTGACGAAAAAGTGATGAAAAATTTACAAAAAAATTACAAAAAGTGACAATAATTTTATTTATTTTTTACAAAAAATTGACAAAAATTTGACAAAAAAATGAAAAAAAAATTGACTAAAAATTGAGAATAAATGGACGAAAAAGTGACAAAAAATTTACCAAAAAATGACAAAAAAAGTCACAAAAATTTGACAAAATGAGTCGACTGCCCAACAAAAAAAGTAATGAAAAAAAATCTGATGTGAGGAAAAAGATCAATTTAGTTTTGTAGGTCTTTCAAATGAGGCGTTACACTGGCCTACAGGATTTGGGTAAAGCTGAACTGGAGAAAACGCTCTCGGTTCAGGCGGGAGTTAAGAGGTTAATAAATAGAAGAAGTATTTTGGGGGTAAATTTTGTCCCTCAGCGCCCCCTAACTAAAACATCTTCCCACGGCTCTGACTGGCTCCGGCAGGTTCACCGTGTCTCAAACTAAAACAATCCTCCAGGTTCACTGAGCACATGGTCTCCTCCAAACTCCGACAGCTGGAGGAACCCAAAGCTGTAAAGTCTGCTCCTGCTCGTCTGTTTGACTCTGTGATTTTGCCTCTTCAGGGCGGGGCCTCACGCCGCCCGCCGCGCCTCACACCGTGGACTCCTCCACCCAGACGTGGCAGCCCGTCCTGCCCGCCAAGGTGACCCTGCGGCGGGGCAGAGCCACCCCCCGGCCCCGGCCCTCCTCCATGGTGGACTACCAGAGCTACAGGCACACGCAGCTCCTGGTGCAGAGGATCCTGGCCGAGCCGGCCCAGGGCCTGGCCCCCGAGCTCCAGGAGCTGCTGGACAGTATCCGCACCGTGCTGCGCTCGGACCAGGTCACCATGGAGGAGGCCGTGAGCAGCGCCTGCTTCATGGACCAGGTGAGCGTCTGTCCGAGAGGCCTGAAGGTCAGGAGGAACACTGCTGATGAAAGTGTGTCTGAAACCCTAACCCTAACCTTTTGGAGCCGCGACCCCCATTATAACCGTTCATTAGGATCATGACCCCCGCCTGGGTCAGACCATGGGAAAAACAGGGACATTAACCTCTATACAGCGCTCTGGAAAGTATTCATACACCTTGAACTTTTGCACATTTTGTCATGTTTACAGCCCTAAACATAAAGATTTTATTTTGATTTTTTTACTGAACGTTCACACACAAGTAACAGACGACTGTGAAGTGAAAGCAAAATGATACATGATTCTGTTATTTTTCAAAAAATAGAAAAGTGAAAAGTGGGGCGTGCATAAGTATCATACAGCATGAATACTTTGTGGAACCTCCTTTTACTGCAATAACAGCACAAGTCTTCTGGGGTTTGACTCTACAAGATTAGCTCATGTAGAGACTGACATTTTAGCCCATTCCTCTTTACAAAACAACTCCAGCTCTGTCACATTAGAAGGAGAGCGTTTGTGAACAGCAGTTTTCAGATCTTTCCACAGATTTTCAATAGGATTTAGGTCAGGACTTTGACTGGGCCATTCTAACACATTAATATGTTTTTATTGAACCATTCCATTGTAGATTTATCTTTGTGTTTAGGGTCATTGTCCTGCTGAAGGTGAAGCTCCGCCCCAGCCTCAGTTCTCTTTCTGACTCTGAATCTCCCCAGTCCCCGCTGAGGAAAAGCAGCCCCACAGCATGATGCTCCCCCCCCGTATATCTGACACTGGGGATGGTTCACTCAGGACCATGAGCAGTGTCAGGTTTGCTCCATACATAACGTTTGTCTCATCTGACCAAAGCTCCTTCTTCCACATGGAGCTGTGTCCTCCATATGACTTCTACAAACGTCAAACAGGATTTCTTATGTTCTCCTTTCAATAATGGCTTTCTTCTTCCACTCGTCCATGAAGGCCAGATTTGTGTAGATACGACTTATAGTTGTCCCATGTACAGATTCCCCCAGCTCAGCGGCAGGACTTCACAGCTCCTCCAGAGTTATCTTGGGGCACTTGGTTGTATTTCTGACCAGTCTCTCCTTGTTCAGTTTGTTAGTTTAGGTGAACAGCCGTGTCTTGGTAAGTCTGCAGTGGTGCTTTACTCTTTCCATTTCTGAATGATGGATTGAACAGTTGCTCCGGGAGATGTTTAAATCTTGGGAAATCTTTGTATAACTTAAGGCTGCTTTAAACTTCTCCACAGCTTTATCCCTGACCTCTCTGGTGCTCCTGGACCTTCATGATGTTGTTTAGTGACCAACACACTCCGACCACAGCTCTGAGGGCCTAAAAGAACAGCTGTAATTATACTGAGAGTAGATCACACACAGGTGCCTTTATTTAACTATATTAAATCTATTTAAAATGCTGTATGATACTTATGCACGCCCCACTTTTCACTTTTCTGCTTTTGGATAAATAACAGAATCATGTATCATTTTGCTTTCACTTCACAGTCGTCAGTTACTTGTGTGTGAACGTTCAGTAAAAAAATCAAAATAAAATCTTTATGTTTAGGGCTGTAAACATGACACAATGTGCAAAAGTTCAAGGTGTATGAATACTTACGAGAGGCACTGTAATTCTTAACCTCTTACCACCCGCCTAAACCAAATGCATTCTGTCCTCTTTGGCTATAGGCCTGTGTAACGCCTCATTTGAAAGCTAAGACCCACAAAACTGATCTTTTTCCTTGTGTTGTTGCTGTGTTGTGTCACCTTTTTGGGTTTTTTTATTCTTTTTTTTTGTCACATTTTTGTTTAATTTTTGTCATTTCTTTGTTAAATTTTTGTCTGGTTTTTTTGGTTTTTGTGGAGTTCTTGTCACTTTTTTGTCGCGTTTACATCCTTGTTTTCTTCTCATTTTTTGTGGCTGTTTTGGTGCTTTTTCCCCAAGAAGCTTTTTGATTCGGGTAAAGCCAAACTGGAGAAAATGGGATCTGTTCAGGCGGGAGTTAAGAGGTTTTAAAGCAAAGAAAAAAAAAACAATGGTTAAAATAAAATGAATAAAATTTAGAACAAATAATAGCACCCTGGTGAAATAGCATGTATGCTACAACACCAGAATAATAATATATCCTGACCCCCAGGTTGAGAACCCCTGCGTTAGAGTACGAGTCACGAGTGAAGGAACAAGTTAGTTAGTTCTAGTTTAAGGGGGAACAAAACTGGCAAAATAATAAGTGAATCAATAATGTTTGTATTGGTGAATGACTATAGACAGATCCTTTAGCAGCAACACATTCAAGAGTTTATCTATCATCACACATATTAAACAGTGGACATCATTGACACGATCTATAAAGAGTGGAAGAGCCGCTCACAGTGGCTCGTTGGTGCCTCAGTCTCGCCCCAGGGCATGAAAGGAGTGGGAGGAGTTACTGAGGATGACCTTGAGTTTTGAGCGAATCCTTCCCTCACACACTTGCTGGACTGTTCTCTTCTTAAAACATAAAGTCTGCTTTGCCCCTTGTGGTCCATGGACTCTGAGTGGCTCTTCCAGTCCAGCTCCTTGTCTCGCTGCACCCCCAGGTACCACTTCTACTTCAATGGGCTCCTCCTCCTAAAATCTACAACCACCTCCTTAGTTTTCGCGGTGTTAAGGACGACGTGGTTGAGCTGAGTCCAGTCCACAAACTGCAGCCTCATCTGAGAACCTCTGGAGATGATGTTGTGTTGTAAACCTGCTGTGTAGACGGTGTAGAGGAGTGGCCCCGACACTGTTCCCTGTGGTGACCCTGTGCTGCTCAGGAGAGTGTCTGAAACCCCCCGAGTGTCTAGATGTTCATAGACCCTGTGGTATCGATGACCCTGATGTTCGGTCGGTGTGTGGACTGTGGAGCCATGGAGGGAACGCAGTCGCTGAATCCCACAGAGAACCACCGGGTTTGGGCCATGTCGGGCCAACGTTCAGAAAAAGAAAGAAAGCTCCAGTTTTGCCTGAATCGAAGTGGGAAGAAGAAACCAATTTAATCCCACACACACATCTCATTCACATCAACACAAGGAGCTTCACTGTCACGTCCTCCAGCTCTTTCTCCAACAAACTGTGGAAACAAACGTGATTTAGCTTCAGCTGCAACTCAGGCCGAGCTTCACCAACGTTTATGGAATCCATTTACTGGATCGTTCATGTTCGGATTTACAGTAGTTTGTTTAATGAAGACCATTCAGTGCCCTCGTTTCATTTTATATTAGTAATTTTCACACGTGCACACCCTCCAGACCTTCTCCAGCTCTTCTCTGAGCCCCTGGTGTTTCTCTAGTTTCTCGTGTTCCTTTTTCCTGATGTTGAAGTCTGGGTCTCTGGGTCTATGTCTCTGGGTCTGGGTCTGGGTCTGTGTCTCTGGGTCTGTGTCTCTGGGTCTGTGTCTCTGGGTCTGTGTCTCTGGGTCTGTGTCTCTGGGTCTGTGTCTCTGGGTCTGTGTCTCTGGGTCTGTGTCTCTGGGTCTGTGTCTCTGGGTCTGGGTCTCTGGGTCTGGGTCTCTGGGTCTGTGTCCCTGGGTCTGGGTCTGGGTCTGTGTCTCTGGGTCTCTGGGTCTGTGTCTCTGGGTCTGTGTCTCTGGGTCTGGGTCTCTGGGTCTGTGTCTCTGGGTCTCTGTGTCTCTGGGTCTGTGTCTCTGGGTCTGTGTCTCTGGGTCTCTGGGTCTGTGTCTCTGGGTCTCTGGGTCTGTGTCTCTGGGTCTCTGGGTCTGTGTCTCTCTGGGTCTTTGTCTCTGGGTCTGTGTCTCTGGGTCTGTGTCTCTGGGTCTTTGTCTCTGGGTCTGTGTCTCTGGGTCTGGGTCTCTGGGTCTGGGTCTCTGGGTCTGTGTCTCTGGGTCTTTGTCTCTGGGTCTGTGTCTCTGGGTCTGTGTCTCTGGGTCTGTGTCTCTGGGTCTGTGTCTCTGGGTCTGTGTCTCTGGGTCTGTGTCTCTGGGTCTCTGGGTCTGTGTCTCTGGGTCTCTGGGTCTGGGTCTCTGGGTCTCTGGGTCTGGGTCTCTGGGTCTGTGTCTCTCTGGGTCTGTGTCTCTGGGTCTGTGTCTCTGGGTCTCTGGGTCTGTGTCTCTGGGTCTCTGGGTCTGGGTCTCTGGGTCTCTGGGTCTGGGTCTCTGGGTCTGTGTCTCTCTGGGTCTGTGTCTCTGGGTCTGTGTCTCTGGGTCTCTGGGTCTGGGTCTCTGGGTCTGTGTCTCTGGGTCTGTGTCTCTGGGTCTGTGTCTCTGGGTCTGTGTCTCTGGTTCTGGGTCTGTGTCTCTGGGTCTCTGGGTCTGTGTCTCTCTGGGTCTTTGTCTCTGGGTCTGTGTCTCTGGGTCTGTGTCTCTGGGTCTTTGTCTCTGGGTCTGTGTCTCTGGGTCTGGGTCTCTGGGTCTGGGTCTCTGGGTCTGTGTCTCTGGGTCTGTGTCTCTGGGTCTCTGGGTCTGTGTCTCTGGGTCTCTGGGTCTGTGTCTCTGGGTCTCTGGGTCTGTGTCTCTCTGGGTCTTTGTCTCTGGGTCTGTGTCTCTGGGTCTGTGTCTCTGGGTCTTTGTCTCTGGGTCTGTGTCTCTGGGTCTGGGTCTCTGGGTCTGGGTCTCTGGGTCTGTGTCTCTGGGTCTGTGTCTCTGGGTCTGTGTCTCTCTGGGTCTGTGTCTCTGGGTCTGTGTCTCTGGGTCTCTGGGTCTGGGTCTCTGGGTCTGTGTCTCTCTGGGTCTGTGTCTCTGGGTCTGTGTCTCTGGGTCTCTGGGTCTGTGTCTCTGGGTCTGTGTCTCTGGGTCTGTGTCTCTGGGTCTGGGTCTCTGGGTCTCTGGGTCTCTCTGGGTCTCTGGGTCTGGGTCTCTGGGTCTGGGTCTCTGGGTCTGGGTCTCTGGGTCTCTCTGGGTCTCTGGGTCTGGGTCTCTGGGTCTGGGTCTCTGGGTCTGTGTCTCTGGGTCTGGGTCTCTGGGTCTGTGTCTCTGTGTCTCTGGGTCTCTGGGTCTGTGTCTCTGGTTCTGGGTCTGTGTCTCTGGTTCTGGGTCTGGGTCTCTGGGTCTGTGTCTCTGTGTCTCTGGGTCTCTGGGTCTGTGTCTCTGTGTCTCTGGGTCTCTGGGTCTGTGTCTCTGGGTCTGTGTCTCTGGGTCTGTGTCTCTGGGTCTGTGTCTCTGGGTCTGTGTCTCTGGGTCTCTGGGTCTGTGTCTCTGGGTCTCTGGGTCTGGGTCTCTGGGTCTCTGGGTCTGGGTCTCTGGGTCTGTGTCTCTCTGGGTCTGTGTCTCTGGGTTTGTGTCTCTGGGTCTCTGGGTCTGGGTCTCTGGGTCTGTGTCTCTGGGTCTGTGTCTCTGGGTCTGTGTCTCTGGGTCTGTGTCTCTGGTTCTGGGTCTGTGTCTCTGGGTCTCTGGGTCTGGGTCTCTGGGTCTGGGTCTCTGGGTCTCTGGGTCTCTCTGGGTCTCTGGGTCTGGGTCTCTGGGTCTGGGTCTCTGGGTCTGTGTCTCTGGGTCTGGGTCTCTGGGTCTGTGTCTCTGGGTCTGGGTCTCTGGGTCTGTGTCTCTGGGTCTCTGGGTCTGGGTCTGTGTCTCTGGGTCTGTGTCTCTGGTTCTGGGTCTGTGTCTCTGGGTCTCTGGGTCTCTGGGTCTCTGTGTCTCTGGGTCTCTGGGTCTGGGTCTGTGTCTCTGGGTCTGTGTCTCTGGTTCTGGGTCTGTGTCTCTGGGTCTCTGGGTCTCTGGGTCTCTGTGTCTCTGGGTCTCTGGGTCTCTGGGTCTCTGTGTCTCTGGGTCTCTGGTTCTGGGTCTGTGTCTCTGGGTCTCTGGGTCTCTGGGTCTCTGGGTCTCTGTGTCTCTGGGTCTCTGGGTCTGGGTCTGTGTCTCTGGGTCTGTGTCTCTGGTTCTGGGTCTGTGTCTCTGGGTCTCTGGGTCTCTGGGTCTGTGTCTCTGGGTCTGGGTCTGTGTCTGTGTCTCTGGGTCTGGGTCTCTGGGTCTGGGTCTCTGGGTCTCTGGGTCTGGGTCTGGGTCTGTGTCTCTGGGTCTGTGTCTCTGGGTCTGGGTCTCTGGGTCTGTGTCTCTGGGTCTCTGGGTCTGGGTCTGGGTCTGGGTCTGTGTCTCTGGGTCTCTGGGTCTGTGTCTCTGGGTCTCTGGGTCTGGGTCTGGGTCTCTGGGTCTATGTCTCTGGGTCTCTGGGTCTGGGTCTGTGTCTCTGGGTCTCTGGGTCTGTGTCTCTGGGTCTCTGGGTCTGGGTCTGTGTCTCTGGGTCTCTGGGTCTGTGTCTCTGGGTCTCTGGGTCTGGGTCTGGGTCTCTGGGTCTATGTCTCTGGGTCTGGGTCTCTGGGTCTGTGTCTCTGTGTCTCTGGGTCTGGGTCTGGGTCTGGGTCTGGGTCTGTGTCTCTGGGTCTGGGTCTCTGGGTCTATGTCTCTGGGTCTCTGGGTCTGTGTCTGGGTCTCTGGGTCTGTGTCTCTGGGTCTGGGTCTCTGGGTCTGTGTCTCTGGGTCTGGGTCTCTGGGTCTATGTCTCTGGGTCTCTGGGTCTGGGTCTGGGTCTCTGGGTCTATGTCTCTGGGTCTGGGTCTCTGGGTCTGTGTCTCTGTGTCTCTGGGTCTGGGTCTGGGTCTGGGTCTGGGTCTGTGTCTCTGGGTCTGGGTCTCTGGGTCTATGTCTCTGGGTCTCTGGGTCTGGGTCTGGGTCTCTGGGTCTGTGTCTCTGGGTCTCTGGGTCTGGGTCTGGGTCTCTGGGTCTATGTCTCTGGGTCTGTGTCTCTGGGTCTGGGTCTCTGGGTCTGTGTCTCTGGGTCTCTGGGTCTGGGTCTGGGTCTGGGTCTGGGTCTCTGGGTCTGTGTCTCTGGGTCTCTGGGTCTGTGTCTCTGGGTCTCTGGGTCTGGGTCTGGGTCTCTGGGTCTATGTCTCTGGGTCTCTGGGTCTGGGTCTGTGTCTCTGGGTCTCTGGGTCTGTGTCTCTGGGTCTCTGGGTCTGGGTCTGTGTCTCTGGGTCTCTGGGTCTGTGTCTCTGGGTCTCTGGGTCTGGGTCTGGGTCTCTGGGTCTATGTCTCTGGGTCTGGGTCTCTGGGTCTGTGTCTCTGTGTCTCTGGGTCTGGGTCTGGGTCTGGGTCTGGGTCTGTGTCTCTGGGTCTGGGTCTCTGGGTCTATGTCTCTG
Organism: Gobius niger; assembly: GCF_951799975.1. Taxonomy (NCBI): domain Eukaryota; kingdom Metazoa; phylum Chordata; class Actinopteri; order Gobiiformes; family Gobiidae; genus Gobius; species Gobius niger. Next base: position 11,455 of record NW_027639301.1, on the reverse strand, counting down.
GGTCTCTGGGTCTGGGTCTGGGTCTCTGGGTCTGTGTCTCTGGGTCTCTGGGTCTGGGTCTGGGTCTCTGGGTCTATGTCTCTGGGTCTGTGTCTCTGGGTCTGGGTCTCTGGGTCTGGGTCTGGGTCTCTGGGTCTGTGTCTCTGGGTCTCTGGGTCTATGTCTCTGGGTCTCTGGGTCTATGTCTCTGGGTCTGTGTCTCTGGGTCTCTGGGTCTGTGTCTCTGGGTCTGTGTCTCTGGGTCTATGTCTCTGGGTCTGTGTCTCTGGGTCTCTGGGTCTGGGTCTGGGTCTGTGTCTCTGGGTCTGGGTCTGGGTCTGTGTCTCTGGGTCTGGGTCTGGGTCTCTTGGTCTGGGTCTCTGGGTCTGTGTCTGGGTCTGGGTCTGGGTCTGTGTCTCTGGGTCTGGGTCTGGGTCTGTGTCTCTGGGTCTGGGTCTGGGTCTGGGTCTGTGTCTCTGGGTCTGGGTCTGGGTCTCTTGGTCTGGGTCTCTTGGTCTGGGTCTCTGGGTCTGGGTCTCTGGGTCTGTGTCTCTGTGTCTGTTTCTCTGGGTCTGTGTCTCTGGGTCTCTGTGTCTGTTTCTCTGGGTCTGTGTCTCTGGGTCTCTGGGTCTGGGTCTGGGTCTCTGGGTCTGTGTCTGTTTCTCTGGGTCTGGGTCTGTGTCTCTGGGTCTGGGTCTGTGTCTCTGGGTCTCTGGGTCTGTGTCTCTGGGTCTCTGGGTCTATGTCTCTGGGTCTCTGGGTCTCTGGGTCTATGTCTCTGGGTCTGTGTCTCTGGGTCTCTGGGTCTGTGTCTCTGGGTCTCTGGGTCTGGGTCTGGGTCTGGGTCTCTGGGTCTGGGTCTGGGTCTGGGTCTGGGTCTCTGGGTCTGGGTCTGGGTCTCTGGGTCTGTGTCTCTGGGTCTCTGGGTCTCTGGGTCTGTGTCTCTGGGTCTGGGTCTGGGTCTGGGTCTCTGGGTCTGGGTCTGGGTCTCTGGGTCTGGGTCTGGGTCTGGGTCTGTGTCTGTGTCTCTGGGTCTGGGTCTCTGGGTCTGGGTCTGGGTCTGGGTCTGTGTCTCTGGGTCTGTGTCTCTGGGTCTGTGTCTGTGTCTCTGGGTCTGTGTCTCTGGGTCTGGGTCTGTGTCTCTGGGTCTCTGGGTCTCTGGGTCTGGGTCTGGGTCTGGGTCTGTGTCTCTGGGTCTGGGTCTCTGGGTCTGGGTCTGGGTCTGGGTCTGGGTCTGTGTCTCTGGGTCTCTGGGTCTGTGTCTCTGGGTCTGTGTCTCTGGGTCTGGGTCTGTGTCTCTGGGTCTGTGTCTCTGGGTCTCTGGGTCTGGGTCTGTGTCTCTGGGTCTGTGTCTCTGGGTCTCTGGGTCTGGGTCTCTGGGTCTCTGGGTCTGGGTCTGTGTCTCTGGGTCTGTGTCTCTGGGTCTGGGTCTGTGTCTCTGGGTCTCTGGGTCTGGGTCTGTGTCTCTGGGTCTGTGTCTCTGGGTCTGGGTCTGGGTCTGTGTCTCTGGGTCTCTGGGTCTGTGTCTCTGGGTCTCTGGGTCTGGGTCTGTGTCTCTGGGTCTGTGTCTCTGGGTCTGGGTCTGTGTCTCTGGGTCTCTGGGTCTGGGTCTGTGTCTCTGGGTCTGGGTCTCTGGGTCTGTGTCTCTGGGTCTCTGGGTCTGGGTCTCTGGGTCTGGGTCTGTGTCTGTGTCTCTGGGTCTGGGTCTCTGGGTCTGGGTCTGGGTCTGTGTCTCTGGGTCTGGGTCTCTGGGTCTGGGTCTGGGTCTGTGTCTCTGGGTCTGGGTCTGGGTCTGTGTCTCTGGGTCTGTGTCTCTGGGTCTCTGGGTCTCTGGGTCTGGGTCTCTGGGTCTCTGGGTCTCTGGGTCTGTGTCTCTGGGTCTGTGTCTCTGGGTCTGGGTCTCTGGGTCTGGGTCTGGGTCTGTGTCTCTGGGTCTGGGTCTGGGTCTGGGTCTGTGTCTCTGGGTCTGTGTCTCTGGGTCTCTGGGTCTCTGGGTCTGTGTCTCTGGGTCTGGGTCTGTGTCTCTGGGTCTGGGTCTCTGGGTCTGTGTCTCTGGGTCTCTGGGTCTGGGTCTCTGGGTCTGGGTCTGGGTCTGGGTCTGTGTCTGTGTCTCTGGGTCTGGGTCTCTGGGTCTGGGTCTGTGTCTGTGTCTCTGGGTCTGGGTCTCTGGGTCTGGGTCTGGGTCTGTGTCTCTGGGTCTGTGTCTCTGGGTCTGTGTCTCTGGGTCTCTGGGTCTGTGTCTCTGGGTCTCTGGGTCTGGGTCTCTGGGTCTGGGTCTGGGTCTCTGGGTCTCTGGGTCTGTGTCTCTGGGTCTGTGTCTCTGGGTCTGTGTCTCTGGGTCTCTGGGTCTCTGGGTCTCTGGTTCCCTGACCGGGTCTCTGGGTCTGTGTCTCTGGGTCTGTGTCTCTGGGTCTCTGGGTCTGTGTCTCTGGGTCTGTGTCTCTGGGTCTGGGTCTCTGGGTCTCTGGGTCTGGGTCTCTGGGTCTCTGGGTCTGTGTCTCTGGGTCTGTGTCTCTGTGTCTCTGGGTCTGTGTCTCTGGGTCTGTGTCTCTGGGTCTGTGTCTCTGTGTCTCTGGGTCTGTGTCTCTGGGTCTGTGTCTCTGTGTCTCTGGGTCTGTGTCTCTGGGTCTGTGTCTCTGGGTCTGTGTCTCTGGGTCTGTGTCTCTGGGTCTGTGTCTCTGGGTCTGTGTCTCTGGGTCTGTGTCTCTGGGTCTGTGTCTCTGTGTCTCTGGGTCTCTGGGTCTCTGGGTCTGTGTCTCTGGGTCTCTGGGTCTCTGGGTCTCTGGGTCTCTGGGTCTGGGTCTCTGGGTCTGTGTCTCTGGGTCTCTGGGTCTGGGTCTCTGGGTCTGGGTCTGGGTCTGGGTCTCTGGGTCTGGGTCTCTGGGTCTGGGTCTGGGTCTGGGTCTCTGGGTCTGGGTCTCTGGGTCTGGGTCTGGGTCTGGGTCTCTGGGTCTGGGTCTCTGGGTCTGGGTCTGGGTCTGGGTCTCTGGGTCTGGGTCTGGGTCTCTGGGTCTGTGTCTCTGGGTCTGTGTCTCTGGGTCTGGGTCTCTGGGTCTGTGTCTCTGGGTCTGGGTCTCTCTGGGTCTCTGGTTCCCTGACCGGGTCTCTGGTTCCCTGACCGGGTCTCCGTCCTCCCGCAGGTGCTGGTGGACTCGGAGCAGAGGTCTTCCCGTGTGCCGCCCGCCCCCAGCGTGGCCCAGACGTTCCCCCGTCCGCTGGCCGGCAGCGCCGACCCCCGGGCCCCCCCGCGCCGCCCCGGCCCGCCGCCCCCCCCCACACGCTCCACGGCCCTGGTGCACCTGCGCAGCTGTGGGGACCTCAGCTCCGTGGCCTGTCCCTCCCTGGACTCTCTGAGGGCGGGGCCAAAGCGGACGGGAGCGCCCCGGCCCGAGCGCCACAGCCTGAGCGCCGCGTCCCGGGAGACGGCGCTGTGAGGACGAGCTGTGAGGACGAGCTGTGAGGACGAGCTGAGAGGACGAGCTGTGAGGACGAGCTGTGAGGACACTGTGAGGACGAGCTGTGAGGACGAGCTGAGAGGACGAGCTGTGAGGACGAGCTGTGAGGACGAGCTGTGATCACACTGTGAGGACGAGCTGTGAGGACGAGCTGTGAGGACGAGCTGTGATCACACTGTGAGGACGAGCTGTGAGGACGAGCTGTGAAGACGAGCTGTGAAGACGAGCTGTGAAGACGAGCTGAGAGGACGAGCTGAGAGGACGAGCTGTGAGGACGAGCTGTGAAGACGAGCTGAGAGGACGAGCTGTGATCACACTGTGAGGACGAGCTGTGAGGACGAGCTGTGAAGACGAGCTGTGAAGACGAGCTGTGAAGACGAGCTGTGAAGACGAGCTGAGAGGACGAGCTGAGAGGACGAGCTGTGAGGACGAGCTGTGAAGACGAGCTGAGAGGACGAGCTGTGAAGACGAGCTGTGAGGACGAGCTGTGAGGACGAGCTGTGAGGACGAGCTGTGAGGACGAGCTGTGAAGACGAGCTGTGAAGACGAGCTGTGAGGACGAGCTGTGAGGACGAGCTGTGAGGACGAGCTGTGAGGACGAGCTGTGAAGACGAGCTGTGAAGACGAGCTGTGAGGACGAGCTGTGAGGACGAGCTGTGTGGACGAGCTGTGAGGACGAGCTGAGAGGACGAGCTGAGAGGACGAGCTGTGAGGACGAGCTGTGAAGACGAGCTGTGAGGACGAGCTGTGAGGACGAGCTGAGAGGACGAGCTGTGAGGACGAGCTGTGAGGACGAGCTGTGAGGACGAGCTGTGAAGACGAGCTGTGAGGACGAGCTGTGAGGACGAGCTGTGAAGACGAGCTGTGAGGACGAGCTGAGAGGACGAGCTGTGAGGACGAGCTGAGAGGACGAGCTGTGAGGACGAGCTGTGAGGACGAGCTGTGAGGACGAGCTGTGAAGACGAGCTGTGAGGACGAGCTGTGAGGACGAGCTCTGAGGACGAGCTGTGAAGACGAGCTCTGAGGACGAGCTGTGTGGACGAGCTGTGAGGACGAGCTGTGAGGACGAGCTGTGAGGACGAGCTGTGAGGACGAGCTGTGAGGACGAGCTGTGAGGACGAGCTGTGAGGACGAGCTGTGAGGACGAGCTGTGAAGACGAGCTGTGAGGACGAGCTGTGAGGACGAGCTGTGAAGACGAGCTGTGAGGACGAGCTGAGAGGACGAGCTGTGAGGACGAGCTGAGAGGACGAGCTGTGAGGACGAGCTGTGAGGACGAGCTGTGAGGACGAGCTGTGAAGACGAGCTGTGAGGACGAGCTGTGAGGACGAGCTCTGAGGACGAGCTGTGAAGACGAGCTCTGAGGACGAGCTGTGTGGACGAGCTGTGAGGACGAGCTGTGAGGACGAGCTGTGAGGACGAGCTGTGAGGACGAGCTGTGAGGACGAGCTGTGAGGACGAGCTGTGAGGACGAGCTGTGAGGACGAGCTGTGAAGACGAGCTGCGAGGACGAGCTGTGAAGACGAGCTCTGAGGACGAGCTGTGAAGACGAGCTCTGAGGACGAGCTGTGTGGACGAGCTGTGAGGACGAGCTGTGACTGTGAGGACGAGCTGTGAGGACGAGCTGTGAGGACGAGCTGTGAGGACGAGCTGTGAGGACGAGCTGTGAGGACGAGCTGTGAGGACGAGCTGTGAGGACGAGCTGTGAGGACGAGCTGTGAGGACGAGCTGTGTGGACGAGCTGTGAGGACGAGCTGTGACTGTGAGGACGAGCTGTGAAGACGAGCTCTGAGGACGAGCTGTGTGGACGAGCTGTGAGGACGAGCTGTGACTGTGAGGACGAGCTGCGAGGACGAGCTGTGAGGACGAGCTGTGAGGACGAGCTGTGAGGACGAGCTGTGTGGACGAGCTGTGAGGACGAGCTGTGAGGACGAGCTGTGAGGACGAGCTGTGAGGACGAGCTGTGAGGACGAGCTGTGTGGACGAGCTGTGAGGACGAGCTGTGAAGACGAGCTGTGAGGACGAGCTGTGAGGACGAGCTGTGAGGTCACACTGTGAGGACACTGAGGGAGGTCACTGAGGACAGATTTTCGAGTATGTCTTGTTTTCTGAATTGACCTCAGGCTCTTTGACTGAACAGCGCCCCCGCCTGGACGGTTCTCACACTTTCAGGTCGGGGGAGTTTATTCTTCCCTTTACAAATACTATGGTACAAATACGTGTACTTTTCTACATGTATTTGCACCATAGTATTTCAAAGCTTTAACCTCTTAACCCCCACCTGGACCGAGCACATTGTCTCCAGTTTGGCTTTACCCAAATCTAAAGCTTCCGTGTCAAAATAGAGACAAAAAAAGTGACGACTCGAGGATAAAGCTCCGCTCAGGTGAGTTTTGTAGGTCTTAGCTTTCAAATGAGGCGTGACTCTGGCCTGTCGGCTGTGGGGGAGTGTGTCTTACTGATCCTGAGCCTCCAGAAAGTCACAGGTTCAAGTCCGAGCTCGTCAGTGACTTTATTTATTGTCTTTTGTTCTGTTGACTCTGAACATTAGAAACACGGTCGTGGGTGAAACTGCAGTAACTGTGACATGTTTGGTTTTATAAGGAATAAAGTTGAAACATTTGAAGAGTGTGTTTTATTTGGAGAATAATAAAAAAAAAGGATATTTTCTTCTGGATCAAAGTTTACTTTCATTTAATCATTTTTTTTGCATTAAAATGGCTTCACAGTCTGAGTTTGATGTGGAGACACAGGGAATTCCAGGGTGTAACAGTCCAGGACGGCCAGCAGGGGTCACTCTTTCACTGCCTTTCACACAGCAGTGGTTTGTGAAGCTGATGCTCTCTGTGACCCCCACCTCAAGCACTTTCTCCAGTCTGGCTTTACCCAAATCTAAAAACTTCTGCGGAAAAAGTGACAGAAAGTCTTACATACGTTAGAGTTTTAAAGGAACAGGCCACGTCTGTTCTTACCTGAGCTTAGACGAGTTCATCTGTACCTGTCTGGTCTCACCGAGTCACGCAAAAAGACCAAAGATGTTGTTTGCATTTGTCTTCTCACAGTTTATTCCTAATAAACAGACAGGGTGAAGTTGGAAGTGACCGAGCTCTTCCAGGTACTGATGAACTCGTCTAAGCTCAGGTAAGAACAGATCTGAGTCTGGAGAAACTCTGTTCCTTTAAGGGGCAAAAAGTATTAACAATAATCTAGATATTTTTAGAGCAGATTCTGAAATGTCAGCAGTGCAGTTTCAGTCCTAGTGCAGGTGGTCGATAAAGTGACACTGATGCAGAGATTATTCTTTATTATTATTAATATTATTATTATTATTTTTATTATTATTATTATTATTATTATTATTATTATTACTATTTTATTATTATTTTCATCCATCCATTTATCCGGGGCCGGGTCGCGGGGGCAGCGTCTCAGCAGAGACGCCCAGACTTCCTGATCCACACACACCTCCTCCAGCTGTTCTGACCCCGAGGCCACACCTCCTCCAGCTGTTCTGACCCCGAGGCCACACCTCCTCCAGCTGTTCTGACCCCGAGGCCACACCTCCTCCAGCTGTTCTGACCCCGAGGCCACACCTCCTCCAGCTGTTCTGACCCCGAGGCCACACCTCCTCCAGCTGTTCTGACCCCGAGGCCACACCTCCTCCAGCTGTTCTGACCCCGAGGCCACACCTCCTCCAGCTGTTCTGACCCCGAGGCCACACCTCCTCCAGCTGTTCTGACCCCGAGGCCACACCTCCTCCAGCTCGGAGACACAGTCCCACCAGCGTGTCCTGGGTCCACGAGGCCTTGTCCCACTAGGACATGCCTGGAACACCTCCCGCGGGAGGCGACCAGGAGGTATCCGGAACAGATGCCCGAGCCACCTCAGCTGCTCCTTTCCACGTGAAGGAGCAGCGACTCTACTCCGAGCTCCTCCCGGGTAACTGAGCTCCTCCAGACACCCTGCGAAGGAAACTCACTTCGGCCGCTTGTATTTGTGATCTCGTCCTTTCGGTCATGACCCAAATCACATGACCATAGGTGAGGATCACATGACCATAGGTGAGGATCACATGACCATAGGTGAGGATCACATGACCATAGGTGAGGATCTCATGACCATAGGTGAGGATCTCATGACCATAGGTGAGGATCTCATGACCATAGGTGAGGGTCACATGACCACAGGTGAGGATCACATGACCATAGGTGAGGATCACATGACCACAGGTGAGGATCACATGACCATAGGTGAGGATCACATGACCATAGGTGAGGATCACATGACCATAGGTGAGGATCTCATGACCATAGGTGAGGATCACATGACCATAGGTGAGGATCACATGACCATAGGTGAGGGTCACATGACCATAGGTGAGGATCACATGACCATAGGTGAGGATCACATGACCATAGGTGAGGATCACATGACCATAGGTGAGGATCACATGACCATAGGTGAGGATCTCATGACCATAGGTGAGGATCACATGACCATAGGTGAGGATCACATGACCATAGGTGAGGGTCACATGACCACAGGTGAGGATCACATGACCATAGGTGAGGATCACATGACCATAGGTGAGGATCTCATGACCATAGGTGAGGATCTCATGACCATAGGTGAGGATCACATGACCATAGGTGAGGATCACATGACCACAGGTGAGGATCACATGACCATAGGTGAGGATCACATGACCATAGGTGAGGATCACATGACCATAGGTGAGGATCTCATGACCATAGGTGAGGATCTCATGACCATAGGTGAGGATCACATGACCATAGGTGAGGATCACATGACCATAGGTGAGGATCACATGACCATAGGTGAGGATCTCATGACCATAGGTGAGGATCTCATGACCATAGGTGAGGATCTCATGACCATAGGTGAGGATCACATGACCACAGGTGAGGATCACATGACCACAGGTGAGGATCACATGACCATAGGTGAGGATCACATGACCATAGGTGAGGATCACATGACCACAGGTGAGGATCACATGACCATAGGTGAGGATCACATGACCACAGGTGAGGATCACATGACCACAGGTGAGGATCTCATGACCACAGGTGAGGATCACATGACCACAGGTGAGGATCACATGACCATAGGTGAGGATCACATGACCATAGGTGAGGATCACATGACCATAGGTGAGGATCACATGACCATAGGTGAGGATCTCATGACCATAGGTGAGGATCTCATGACCATAGGTGAGGATCTCATGACCATAGGTGAGGATCACATGACCACAGGTGAGGATCACATGACCACAGGTGAGGATCACATGACCATAGGTGAGGATCTCATGACCATAGGTGAGGATCACATGACCACAGGTGAGGATCACATGACCACAGGTGAGGATCACATGACCATAGGTGAGGGTCACATGACCACAGGTGAGGATCACATGACCATAGGTGAGGATCACATGACCATAGGTGAGGATCACATGACCATAGGTGAGGATCTCATGACCATAGGTGAGGATCTCATGACCATAGGTGAGGATCACATGACCATAGGTGAGGATCACATGACCACAGGTGAGGATCACATGACCATAGGTGAGGATCACATGACCATAGGTGAGGATCACATGACCATAGGTGAGGATCTCATGACCATAGGTGAGGATCTCATGACCATAGGTGAGGATCACATGACCATAGGTGAGGATCACATGACCATAGGTGAGGATCACATGACCATAGGTGAGGATCTCATGACCATAGGTGAGGATCTCATGACCATAGGTGAGGATCTCATGACCATAGGTGAGGATCACATGACCACAGGTGAGGATCACATGACCACAGGTGAGGATCACATGACCACAGGTGAGGATCACATGACCATAGGTGAGGATCTCATGACCATAGGTGAGGATCTCATGACCATAGGTGAGGATCACATGACCATAGGTGAGGATCACATGACCATAGGTGAGGATCACATGACCATAGGTGAGGATCTCATGACCATAGGTGAGGATCTCATGACCATAGGTGAGGATCTCATGACCATAGGTGAGGATCACATGACCACAGGTGAGGATCACATGACCATAGGTGAGGATCACATGACCACAGGTGAGGATCACATGACCATAGGTGAGGATCACATGACCACAGGTGAGGATCACATGACCATAGGTGAGGATCACATGACCATAGGTGAGGATCACATGACCATAGGTGAGGGTCACATGACCACAGGTGAGGATCACATGACCATAGGTGAGGATCACATGACCACAGGTGAGGATCACATGACCATAGGTGAGGGTCACATGACCATAGGTGAGGATCACATGACCACAGGTGAGGATCACATGACCATAGGTGAGGATCACATGACCATAGGTGAGGATCACATGACCATAGGTGAGGATCACATGACCATAGGTGAGGATCACATGACCATAGGTGAGGATCACATGACCACAGGTGAGGATCACATGACCATAGGTGAGGGCGGGAACGTAAATCGTTATTAGGTGTGTTTGAGATGAGCCAGACAGACGCAGTTTTTACAGCCGACTGCAGACGCACGGTGCATGCCGGTTAGATTTCTGTCCGACTTGCTCCAGACGGGCTCTGACGTCACGGGCACGTGGGGCACGGAAAGATCGTGAGACCCCAACGAGAGCAGCCGACTTGATCAGCCGCTGCATCTCTCCAGAGGCAACTGCAGCGGCTCCACGGCCCCGTGCATGATGGGAAAACGCCCACCTGTCCGCGGCTCACGCTCAGGTGATTGGATACGAGTCTGCTGTGATCAAAAACATGCTCCTCGCCCCCTCCCCTCTCCTCCTCTCTCCTCTTTAGATCTGAACAAATAAACTATGACTGAAACTATTAAAGTTATGCATCGCCCCTAAAATCGAGCTCATGTTTGATGCTTTTCAGAACAAACTAAAGATTTAAAAGGACGTGTTTTATCACAAACTTGAACAAACAAACGAATGGGAAAGTTTTCTCTGATGAAGAATGATGTCACTGGAGTAAAGGAAACAGAGCAGGAGGTGAATTACTTTTATTTAGGATAAACTTTAAATTAACGCGATATCTGAACGAGACGCTGCGTGACCTGAGGCCACTCTCGCTCTTCTCTGCATGTGGAGGGTCGGATTGGCTTCAGACTTTTTTTCTCCGCCCCCGTTGCGCCGGCTACTCTCGCCGATCATCCAGGCGAGACACAACGGCATCTCAAACACACCTATTATTATTATTACTTTTGGACACGTGTTGGACCTGGAGCTTCAGTGACTCTGAGGCTGATGAGGCTCAGGCTCTGCCGCCTCCACATGAGCGGCGTCAGGCTGGTCTCCATGGGGACAGAGCGGACGGACCATCGGAGCCTGGTGCGCGTGTCGGGGGGGGGCTGAGCCTGTTGCGCGTGTCGGGGGCGGTGCAGTCTTGTCGCTTTAAGAAGGAGGTGTTCGCGCGCAGATGACGCAGGACTCATCCTGAGAAGATGCGTCCAATCCCGGAGTGGGGGCTTCGTGTGTGGTGCTGAACTCTCTCCAAACTGTGCCCCCCCGGCGGAGGCTCTCATGGCACTCACACTCTGACCCGCGCGCCCTGGAACAGTCGCCGCGCTGTGCTGGACCCGCGCGCCTGTACGATGTGTGGCCACGCGCTCCTGCTGTACTTCGGGACAGTCTGCGCGCTTCTCTTCACTCCGTGCGCGTGCCAGGACGTGGACGTGCTCGTGTTCCTGCCCCAGAATAACTCGTACCTTTTCTCCCGCGCCAGAGTCGCGCCGGCGCTGCTTTACGCGCAGCAGCGGCTGAAGGCGCACGCGGGCGCGCTCTCCGGGATGGACTTCCACCTCCGGTTCGAGCCGTCGGACTGCGTGAACGCCGCCTTCTTCTCCCTGGTGGACCGGGCGTGCGGGCGGCGGCCGGACGTGATCCTGGGCCCGGTGTGCGAGTACGAGGCGGCGGCCACCGTGCGCCTGGCGTCGCGCTGGGACATCCCGGTGCTCTCCG